>NC_140588.1:1091487726-1091780226 GCF_964204655.1 Triturus cristatus | reverse complement strand
CGGGCCCTTGGCAGAGCGGCAGGCCGGGGGAAGGGACCCGGGGCCGGGGACCCCGACCCGGTCCCGACCGGGCCCCTGGACCCAGCCGGGGCTCCCAGACCCGGAGGCGCTGGGGAAGCCTCCCCGGGCACTCCGGACCCTGCCCCGGGCACCCTGCCACATGGCAGGACCCAGGACGGAGCCCGGGAAGGGGAGGCCGCCCTCCCCGGGGCCCCCAGGGGCCCAGCCGGAGCTCCTGAACCCAGACGAGCGATTGGAGGCTCCCCGGCCACAACGGAACACCGTCGCGGGCCTTTGGCAGTGCCGCAGGCCGGGGGACGGGACCAGGGGATGGAGACCCCAACCCGAGGCCCGACCGGGCCCCTGGACCCAGCCGGGGCTCCCAGGCCCGGAGGCGCAGGGGGAGCCTCCCCGGGCCCTCCGGACCCCGCCCCAGGCACCTTGCCACTGAAGGACTGGGTTATTCTAAAACCCAGCGGTGCCAGGGGACAACACCTGAAACCTTCGTGGGTTACCTGTTCTGGCGTACAAAACACAGAGACACGGGACACTTCCAGCGACGTCAAAGATCAGCGTTTATTTACTGCAGGGATACAGAAATCGCAAGAAGTACACAACGTGTAGGTTCTCGGAGACTGCTTCGAATTGCAAAAGTGGATCGCTCCTTTTATACACGTTTTTACCATTGCACAACATGGCAAACAAAGGTTACAACTCAGTTCCCACAATAAACTTCAAAAGAGTTGCGTTCATGTTTCAGGAGGCCAGAACATAATTACAGCAGCATTGCCGGTTCCCAACTGTAAAAACATATCATCCCCACAGTTAAACACATTCCATTCTGACTGTAAACACATTAAGAGAAGGGACAGAAACAGATGCAAAGGAAGAACAAGGATGCACAACAGATTGGAAAAGAGTGTTGGGAGTAATAACGGAAACTTGATTACAGGATCAAAGACCTCGTGCCCAATGAATGCACGACTGAAACAATAGACTAGCACGGTAAGATGAGCCTCGAGCGGGGCCATCTGCCTTCGCCGTGTCATTTCCCCTATCATAAAAGTCACCCTCAAAGAAACACGTGTCCTTCGTGTAAGCTTGAGAGTCCCAGGGTCACAGAGCGGACAAGGTCCGTTCGCTGGCTACTTGAGGGCAAGAAACAAAATGGATGCCGCATCTAAAATGGAACCCGAGGGTTCGGATGGACAAACCCAAAAATGAGACGAACCATACGTGGTTGCGTAGCGAAACTGCGTACACCCACTAAACTCGTCATTTGCGGTTCGTAGACACCAATCTCATCCATGTTCAACAACACCCAAAAAGTGTCGTTCCGTCTGGCACGGAACCTCAGACGCTCCTTTTGCCCTCATGTAGGCAAGCACTAGTCAACATCAGAATTGATTTCGATATTCATCAGATCGTTCAGCTGTTGCTGGAACATCATTCTATCCATCAATGTTTCCTTGGTAACAGATGGCCGTCTTATACACGTTGTAGCACAAAGGCCACATAAGGCAGGACCACACTGTACACAAAGACAACACGTGAATAGAAACGTCACAACAACCCCTACGATCATCAGAATCTTCCAACCCCAAGTTGATATCAAGCCCCAAAACCATCCTAGAAGTGTCCAATTACCTTCGTCCACGTGTATGGACTCGGAAATCTTGTGCAACTTTGAGATGGCTTGGTAGACAGTTGGAGCGTTGTCAGGAATGAAAATGCAACAACTCGAATGGATAACTTTACACACACCACCTCTATCTGCGAGAACAACGTCTAGAACCATACGGTTCTGCAACGTCATGAGTCTATCCGCCTGAAGTTCAGCTGTTAAATTACCAAGGGCACTCGCAGTTATGTTGGCAGTCGACTCGACTACACGGGTCAACTGTCTTAGGTTCCTACTATTAACCATAGGTCCCCAAAACGGCAAGAAACCCTTAAAGAAGTCTCCTGCTTCTTGACCGGCAGTGTCCTCTTTGCTAATAACGCCTCTCACAATTCTAGTCCTGTGATAGTCTGAGGAAACTGTAAAAGTCGGTGGTAAAAGATTCGCAATATAACAGGTACCCGAAAAATCACGGGGTAACCATGTATATGCGCGTTCATAACATACGAAATAAGTGCCTTTAGCAGTCAGGAAAACAGGGGAAGAAAGCATCGGTAGGACATACGTGTCAGTACAAGCACTGTTCCCAAGTTGTGCTCTCGGATTTCGACCCAAACCTTTCAAGCAGAAATTACCAAGGTGTGGTACAATCCATATTGGGGACGAACTCTTGAGCTGTCTATCACCCACCGACGTACTATACTCAGCCTCACTCAGATCCTTATAGGCTTGCACCTCTTCATCTGGAATAAGCGATGCATCAAAAACATCTCTATCTAAATCCGCAATCGCTATCGCCAAAGGCTTGTGGTACGGACCAGGACCAAAGTTTGCAGAGCGTGGCTCTCGACTGGGGTAGGAATCTAGTGCACTACGAAACATAGTTTGGAATGCTCGAGCTGACCCTTGGGAGCTATAAGGAAGAACCAGATACGGAATACCCCTATCCATGGTATGCGGCATTAACCCACACACCCAACAGTTGGTAGTATTCATCACCAACTGATGCTGATGTAGGAGTTGAACGAAGGAGTTATTCATAAATTCCGCACGTCTAACCTGTTCGTGTTGAGGCAGGGGATGAAAAGAATGTGAGGAAACAGTGGTGATGGAGCTTAGTTTAGGAGAAAGAGTAGGGGAAACAGAAGGTAACAACAACTGTATTCCAAAATACACTCCGCCCACCAATAACATAGACACAGTCAGAAACAGTAGGAATATCTGAAACAGAAAACATTTTGTTCGTACAATCTTATGCAATTCTGATCTTTGCGCCGACATCCTTTCTACTTCCAACAGCTTAGAGAATGCCATCCTCTACGAACCGTCCGTGACGTACTTGACGCACTCCGTTCTGAGTAGCGATTATCACTTCCCAGGAGTTCCCAGGAATCGACAAAAGTAACCGACCTAGTGTCAGAAACCTGCTAAACAGAAAGGAGTACCCGCACGGCCCTATGGTAACCCGGATGGTAGGTTTTCTCAAAACGTTCAGTTTTAATACAAATCTCTTAGCAGTGAAAAGCACATAAAAAAACTCAAAAAGAAAGGATGTAATTGTCCATAATGTTCATAGCACCAGTAAAGAAAAAATATAAAACTACATTTTATCAGTCCTTGCTACGTGGACGAAGAAAGTATCGATTTCTTCCAGGTCGAGTCTGCTCTACAAACAATTGTTCAGCTGGTGCAACGGTGTTCGATGGAGTGGACGACGATTCGGACCTTGAGTTCTCTGCTACTGATGACTCCACAAGTGTGTCTGGCAGCGACAAATTGTCTCCTACAGGTTGAGCATCACTAAACGGCACAAAGCTTAAAGGGGTCTCAGTTTCCGTTGCCGCAATCCCAGTTCTCACCCAACCATCTGTTGGTGAGGGGATCGGTACTTTTTTCGTGTGGCTGGCGTGTACCCAGTTCTTTCTGCCTTCCAACCGAACTGCAGTCCTCGTTGTCAATAAGACTTGAAAGGGTCCCACGAATCTTGGCTCCAAGTTACGTTTTCGACCAAAATTTCGGGTAACGACCCAATCGCCTGGCCGGAGCTGATGTCCAGGACCCTCTGTCTGCGCCGGTAGAGCTTCAAAGACCTGTTGGTGAATTAACCTCAGTTTAGTGGTCAAATCGTGAAGATAATCAATTAGCATTGGATACTCAAGACTACCAAAGGCCTTAGGTCTCGGGACTCCCCAAATGTTCGCAGGGCGGCCGAACACAATCTCATATGGGCTGAGCCCTACTCGAGAGTGTACAGTCGCTCTGGTCGACAAGAGAGCCAGGGGCAAGGCAGCAGGCCATGATAGACCAGTCGTGGTTTGTATCTTTGCAAGTTTCAACTTTAGGGTACCATTGTACCCCTCAACTAAACCCGCTGCCTGAGGATGATTAGCGCTATGGAATTTCTGCCGAATTCCAAGGCCCTTACATACAATCTGCATCACACTTCCCACAAACTCACTTCCATTATCTGACCACACAATCCGTGGCATTCCATACCGAGGAAAGTATTCCTTCAGTAGGACTTTCGCTGTGGACAGGGCAGTGTTATCCTTAAGAGGATAGGCCTCGATCCATCTGGAGAATGCACAAACCACGACTAAAACGTACTTCAGATTATTGCATCTCTCCATATGGATGAAATCCAGTTGGATAACCTCAAAGGGACAAACAGGGGGAGCAAAATGACCAGGTGGAGTGGGGGTGCCCTTGCCAGGGTTATGCATCAAACACACCATGCAATTCTTAACCACTCTCTCAGCACATTTAGTAATACCATCATTCGTCCATACAGGGGACAAGAACTTGCATATCCCTTTCGCACTAATATGTGACAACCCATGAGCCATCGTCACGACAGCTAATACGTACGCATCCGGTAACATCCACCTCTTACGTTCCGTCAAGTCAACCCAACATCCATGCATATCCAACTTTCCCGTACTTTCTTTCCACTTGGTCTTTTCAGCTTCAGTGGCCTCGTTCTGAATTGCTTTCACACTCTCAACAGTGTCTTCACACATACCAGTTTCCGTCGACCATCTCGTTGAACTTGTCACATACATTCGAGTTGCAAGATTCTTAGCCGTTTCCTTAGCAATCTCATCCGCAAATGCATTACCACGACCAACATCATCCGTCACTTTCCGATGTGCACTACATTTAACGATCGCCACCTGTTTAGGCAATGTAAGTGCATCCAAAAGATCATTCACGAGCTGCCCGTGTTGGATCTTCGTACCATGCGATGTCATAAATCCTCTTTCTCTCCACAGTCGTCCAAAACTGTGCGCAACGCCGAATGCATACTGACTGTCGGTAAACACATTCACTCGCTTTCCCTTAGACAAAACACATGCTCTTGTCAATGCAATTAACTCTGCCGCTTGCGCTGAATTCTGATTCAATCTCGCAGTTTCCACAACCGTGCTCAACGTCACTACAGCATACGCAGTCGTCACATCACCATTCGGCAATTTGAAGCAGGAACCATCAACATACAAAGTACCATCGGATCTGTCAATGGAGTGTTTTTCAGGTCCACACGACCCTTTGTTTCTTCCTCAGTTCGTAAATAACAATCATGTGGTGGTACATCATCTGATTCCATATTAGTCGGCAACAATGTCGCCGGATTCAGTACATTACACCGCTTGATCTGTATATGACTTGCCAAAAGGGTCAGCTCATACCCAGACAACCTTGCACTCGTCAGATGTTGAGTTTTTGTCCGATTCAGGAGAGTGTCAACTGCATGCGGAACCATCACTATGAGCATATTATCCATGACCAAACCTGCGGACTGTCGAATAGACGCCGCAGCTGCCGCCGTCGCCCTCAAGCAACTCGGCAACGCTCTAGCTACCGGGTCTAAGGTCGAGGAAAAATATGCACACGGACGCTGCTTGCCACCAAATTGTTGCGTTAAAACACTCAACGCACAACCTTCCCTCTCGTGGACGTGTAGTGTAAATGGCTTGCTGTAATCAGGAGTACCTAATACAGGAGCCGAACACAACGCATCACGAAGTTCAGAAAAACTTTTCTGACATTCTTCCGTCCATGGCAAAGGAGTCGAAACATCCTTGCACGTGAGAGCTATCAATGGCTTCGTTAACGGTGAAAAATTTGGAATCCACTGTCTGCAGTATGACGTGATACCTAGAAAGGCACGCACATCTCTCTGAGTTGTTGGCACAGTCATTCGAGCAATTGCTGCAATTCTTTCAGGGGTCAACCTTCTTCCCGCCTTTGACAATAAGTGACCTAGATAGGTTACTTCTTGACAACAATATTGCAGTTTAGAAGGTGACACTTTGTGATGTAAGTCACAACGATGCTGTAACAGTGATACTGTAGCAGTCTTGCAAATCTGTTCAGTGTCTGCAGCTACCAACAGATCGTCAACGTACTGAATCAAGGCCGCACCAGTTGGCAGCACAAACGCATCAAGTTGACTCTCAAGAGCTTGACTGTAGATCGATGGACTCTCACAGTAGCCTTGAGGTGCGCGTTTGAACCGGAAGCTACGACCACCTAATGAGAAACCAAACAAATCTCGGCTTTCCTCAGCAATCGGAATGCTAAAGAACGCATTCTTCAGATCGATTACCGAGAACCATGATGCAGAGGCTGGAATCAGAGTCAGTAAAGCTGTAATGTCGGTATCGCGGGGCGGAGTGAAGCAAGGGACCACTGCTTGATTTTAGATATGCTTTTATTGCTTTTCTCACTCTCGAGGGTCTGGGGTTACTCCTATAGTACGGTAATGGAGCTTCGGGGTGGCGAGAGTCCGGGCTGGAGCGGCTTCTTCTCTCCTTAGGGATCCGGGTCTTCTCCAGGGTGTCCGGTCTCCCAAGGGGGGGGCTCCCCGGCCAGGTAGCGTCCCGGAAGGAAAAAGAAAAGACAGGGGGGAATTCAGGAGGAGGGTTGATACAGCCAGATTTCAGGAAAGGGGAGTGAGGAATCACACGGTGCTCTTTGTTATCCGACCCAGTCAGTGAAACGTCGTGACGAAAGTGCTCAGGGGGAGGGGAACATAAACAGGTACTGGTGTCGTGAAGCAAAAGGAAGGGCGGTCGTGTGGTTCAGGGCGGTTTGAATCCCTTTCTTTCCACCCACGCTCTGACCCGACCCCGTACCTGTTGAAGCCACACTTCCCTTGAAGTGTGGCGCGGGGATTCGCCGGAACGTTGGCCTCCAGGCACTGCTGCGGGTCCGTCAGCTCCGTCCTCGTCTCCGCCTCCGCTTCCTCCTCTCGTGCGCTCGTTCTCTCCTTTCTCCTGCTCGCCTCTAGTCTCGCCTCTCTCTTCGCCTCCAGGTGTAGAACACACCCCCACACGGTCGTACCCGGCTACTTCTGCTTCCGGACCTCTGACGTCATTGGAGGAGGTGTGTCCAGGGTGGAATTCGGACCAGTTAAAGAAACAGTCACCGTGACTGTCTCCCGCTTCGGATGTCCCATACCAAGGGGTTTTCAGGTCCCCGTGGGGCTGTGGGGGAAGAGAAGACAGGTTGGACCTACTAGGGTTGGATTCGTGTGCCCAGTGGACCTTGTCACATACGTCCTCCCCAGGAATCTCCCGATCGGGGAGAGGAAAACGGGAGAGGTAGTCCGCACTCCCATTCTCGGACCCTTTTCGGTGGTGTACCGTGAACGCAAAGGGTTGGAGGGAGAGGAACCACCTCATAACTCTGGGATTCAGGGAAGCGTTTCTGCTCATCCACTGTAGAGGGGCATGGTCGGTATACAGGGTAAAGGGGTGCCCCTCTAGATAATAACGGAGCTTGTCTATCGCCCATTTCACAGCGAGGCATTCTTTCTCTATGGTGGGGTAACGAACCTCTCTGGGAAATAACTTGCGGCTGATATATACGATGGGATGATCCATCCCGTCAGGTCCTACCTGAGACAAAACCGCCCCCACCCCATAGTCGGATGCGTCTGTGTGTACCGTGAAGGGTTTTGTGAAATCAGGGGAAGATAATACGGGGGCTGTGGTGATAACTCTTTTCAATGAGGTAAAGGCTTCCCACATGTCCTTCGTGGGGTTGTGAAGTCGATGGGCCTGGAAATCCTGTTTCAAAGTGTTGGTAAGGGGAGCGGCGAGGGCCGAAAAGGACGGGATAAAACGACGGTAATAACCGATCAGGCCTAGGAAGGCTCTCATCTCCTTTTTTGTCGTAGGAAAGGGAGTTTCTGAAATCGCTCTGATTTTCTCCAGTTGTGGTTCTATGAACCCATGTCCCAGTACATATCCTAGGTACTTCACTTTGTGAAAACCAACGCGTGACTTCTTTGAATTGACGTGTAAACCGGCAGCCTGTAGAGTTTCGCATATGAGCTCTAGGTGTCGGAGGTGGGCTTCCCAGGAGGGGCTGAATATGATGATGTCGTCCAGGTATGCAGAACTATATCCCTGGTGATTCTTCAGCACCTCATTCATTAGGCGTTGAAATGTGGCGGGGGCTCCATGCAGCCCGAACGGCAACACATTGAACTCATAAAGGCCATCCGGAGTGGCGAAGGCTGTCTTCTTTTTGTCTTCTTCACGTAGCGGGACCTGCCAATAACCCTTGGTCAGGTCCAGCGTACTGATGTATCGGGCCTCCCCGAGTTGCTCAAATAGTTCATCCACTCTGGGGATGGGATATGCATCGAACGAGGACACAGAGTTAAGGGCGCGGAAGTCCATACAAAAACGGGTGCTACCGTCGGGCTTGGGCACCATAACTATGGGGGAGGACCAGTTACTTCGGGACGGTCGTATGACACCCAACCGTATCATTTCCTTCACCTCTGCCTGCACTATGGGTCTCTTGGCTGCAGGTATTCTGTAGGGGCGTACTTTTACTGTAGTTTCTGGACGGGTCTCTATTCGGTGCTCGGCAAGAGAGGTTAATCCGGGTAGGTCAGAGAAGATGGGGGTGAATGGTCTCAATACGTCCAGCAGTTTCTCCTTTTCTTGGGCCTTCAGGTCGTCGTTGAGAACCAGTTGGTCCAAGGTCGAGGATGGGGAGGACCCCGTGGGTAGGGTCATGTGAACTTCCTTTGGCGGGGGTCCCAACCATTTTTAAGGAGATTGATGTGGTACGTTTGTTTTTTTCGGTTGGAGATCTGCAGCTGATAGCTCGTTTTCCCTATGGTTTCTTGGACTTTATAGGGCCCCGTCCATTCCGTTTGGAATCGTTTTGTGGGCGAGGGAAGGAGTACCAAAGCCCAGTCACCGACCTCGAGCCTCCTCCACCTTTTCCCTTTATCATAATGGTTTTTTTGTTTGAGCTGACTTTTTTCGAGATTTGTGTGAGCGAGATCTCTCAATTTTCTCAGGGTATTCTTGAGGGAGAGGCTATACTCCAATAGACTTCTTTCTTCGTTCTTCTCCCCTTCCCAGGCTTCTTTCATCATCTCTAGGAGGGACCGTGGTTGACGTCCGTAGAGCATCTCAAACGAAGAACAGCCAAGACTGCTTTGCGTTTGTCCCCTTATTACGTACAGAGCTAGGGGCAACAGGAGGTCCCAATCCAGGCCGCTCACCGACAGCATTTTCTTTAGGGTGGTTTTCAGGGTTCCATTGTAGCGCTAAACGAGCCCATCGGTTTGCGGGTGGTACACCGAGGTTTTGATTTGGTGCACGTTCATAATCTTACACACCTCCTGCATTAACCGAGACATGAATGGAGTACCCTGATCGGTCAGGACCTCTTTCGGAAAACCCACTCTTGAAAACAGTTCGATTAGTTTTTCCGCGA
The DNA here is from genome assembly GCF_964204655.1 of Triturus cristatus. NCBI lineage: Eukaryota > Metazoa > Chordata > Amphibia > Caudata > Salamandridae > Triturus > Triturus cristatus. The sequence goes on along the minus strand of NC_140588.1, from coordinate 1,091,770,856 downwards.
TAGCCTTCGAAGTAGGGGTTTTGAGGGGGAAGGCTTCAGGGAACCGTGTTGCATAATCTACCACCACCAGCGCGTACAGGTTGCCTTTCCGGCTCTTTGGAAGGGGGCCTATGAGATCCATTCCAACTCGCTCGAATGGGGTACCTATGATGGGCAATGGTTGTAGGGGTACTGCCGGAGGGCGATGGACATTTTTTCTTTGACACACTTCACATGTGAGGCAGTGTTTTTTTATCGCTTGATATATCCCTGGCCAATAGAAATACCTCAGGACATTGTGAGTGTTTTTTTCGCTCCCCATATGACCAGCCACTAAATGGGTGTGGGCGTAAAACATTATTTGTTCCTGAAAGGAAGAAGGGACCAATAGTTGTAGGGGATCGTCAACTGTTGCCTGTCGGTACAGGAGTCCGTCTTGTATCAGGAATCGGGGAAATGTAGGGGATGGACTATCTGCCCCCGCATGCGCTTGTTCCCATGCATTGAACAAGGAGGGGTCACTGGATTGAGCGAACCGGAAACTTCTGTCAGTAACCCACGGATCAGGGGAAAGAAGGGCTGGTACGGGGTTTGTTACAGGTGGACGTGACCTTTCAACGGACACAGCGAAGAGACGGTGGAAGTGGGGATTGTCTGTGCCTATGACAATCTCCTCTGGCAATGTTTACAACACCCCAACCCTCACCTCCAGAAGCATCCCATCTTCTATTTCTAGGGGTACTTGGGCCAGGGGGTAGGCTTTCACGTCCCCGTGCACGCATTTAATATATACCCACCGTTCTGACAGTACCTGAGTGGAGCGCACAAATACCCCTTGTATGACAGATTGTTTGCACCCAGAGTCTAAGAGGGCTTTGGCAGGCCTCCCATTCACCTTAACTCTTACATGGTACGCTCCGCCTAGTTCAGCTGAGTATAGGACCGTCTTCGGTAGATAACCCACTTCCATGGGCTCCTCGGCTCCTTTTTTCTGGGGGCACAGTCTAGCAATATGTCCCCATGTCCCACATTCAAAACATTGCGGGCCCCTAAAAGAGGGAACGTCTGGTTTGGGATGGGGTCGCGGCACGGGTGTATCCATAAGGGCTCTCGGTTTTCGCTCTGGTTTAATGATGGGCTTCGTGTGTTTTTCGGACTCCCCTGGGTACAATTTCGGTTGTGCTCGGGAGTAGGTTACCGCCATCTCAACAGCTTGCGCGGTAGTCAGGTGGGAGTGCTGACGTAACCAGCGTTGGGTTCCGTACGGGAGGGCATCCAAGTATTGTTCTAAGTAGATTTTGTCCATAATTTCCTCCTTGGTGCTACTAGCTGGAGTGAGCCACTTGTCGGCAGCTGCCTTTAGCATAAAGAAGAGGGTTTTGGGGTTTTCGCCTATAGCTCCTCGTTCTTTGCGAAAGCGCACCCTATAAGCTTCTGAGTCCAACCCCAGGTGGTCCAGTATAATCGGTTTGATCAGGGCGTAGGGGGTGTCGCCTGAAGCGTTGGCTACTTGGTAGGCCGCTTGGGCCTCGCCTGTCAGGAGGGGGGCGAGAAAGAAGGGCCACTTATCCAGGGGCCACCCACAGGCTAGCGCAACTCTCTCAAAGTTCACGAGGAACGCATCAGGATCCTCTCCCTGCACGTATTTCTGTAGCGATATCCCGGAAGGAGTAGGGGTTGGGCGTGGGTCCCGGGGTACAGCAGTCTCGGAGGAGCCGGTCACGAGCTTCTGTAAACCTTCCAGGTGTGCTGACACTGTCTGGTTGAAGGTTTCGCGGTCTGCCTTGGCTGTGTTAAGCTGCTGCTCTACTACCCAGCCCAACTGCTCCTGTCCTTTCACTAGGTGATGCAAGATTTCCTCCATCTTCGGTGTGCAGATGGCTACCTCGGTGCCTGCATTCTCCACCACTTGTCGCGGGGCGGAGTGAAGCAAAGGACCACTGCTTGATTTTAGATATGCTTTTATTGCTTTTCTCACTCTCGAGGGTCTGGGGTTACTCCTATAGTACGGTAATGGAGCTTCGGGGTGGCGAGAGTCCGGGCTGGAGCGGCTTCTTCTCTCCTTAGGGATCCGGGTCTTCTCCAGGGTGTCCGGTCTCCCAAGGGGGGGCTCCCCGGCCAGGTAGCGTCCCGGAAGGAAAAAGAAAAGACAGGGGGGAATTCAGGAGGAGGGTTGATACAGCCAGATTTCAGGAAAGGGGAGTGAGGAATCACACGGTGCTCTTTGTTATCCGACCCAGTCAGTGAAACGTCGTGACGAAAGTGCTCAGGGGGAGGGGAACATAAACAGGTACTGGTGTCGTGAAGCAAAAGGAAGGGCGGTCGTGTGGTTCAGGGCGGTTTGAATCCCTTTCTTTCCACCCACGCTCTGACCCGACCCCGTACCTGTTGAAGCCACACTTCCCTTGAAGTGTGGCGCGGGGATTCGCCGGAACGTTGGCCTCCAGGCACTGCTGCGGGTCCGTCAGCTCCGTCCTCGTCTCCGCCTCCGCTTCCTCCTCTCGTGCGCTCGTTCTCTCCTTTCTCCTGCTCGCCTCTCGTCTCGCCTCTCTCTTCGCCTCCAGGTGTAGAACACACCCCCACACGGTCGTACCCGGCTACTTCTGCTTCCGGACCTCTGACGTCATTGGAGGAGGTGTGTCCAGGGTGGAATTCGGACCAGTTAAAGAAACAGTCACCGTGACTGTCTCCCGCTTCGGATGTCCCATACCAAGGGGTTTTCAGGTCCCCGTGGGGCTGTGGGGGAAGAGAAGACAGGTTGGACCTACTAGGGTTGGATTCGTGTGCCCAGTGGACCTTGTCACAGTCGGGTACCACGGGAAACTGTGGGACAACAATTTTATTTACCTCCCTTAAGTCAATAACTAGACGGTACACAGGAGGCTTGGAGGGATCAGTTCGCTTCAAAATAGGCAACACAGGACTATTACACACGTTACCTCGTGTTTCCTCAATTACATCTTTATCAATCAAATCATAAATGATCGCCAATAGTGCTCGTTCACCATCAAGGGAGATACGATACTGGGGTATGCGCGGCAATCGCGCGTTGAATTTCAATTGCACGACATAAGGTGGTATATCCAGCAGGCCCACATCGTTGGGACCTGTCGCCCACAAAGAAGCCGGAAGAGAACTCAATTCCGGTGGAAGCTGACCGATCGACAAATACATAGGAGAGATCACTCTCTGACCCAATGTAAGCTCCACTCCCGTAGGAGAGCAGTACAAAGTCGCATGTAACCGTTTCAACAAATCCAAGCCCAAAAGATTCTCACCACAACCAGTAGTCAAAATCAAAGGAGCTTCTAACTCATGAGACCCAATTGTAAGGGGCAAGGGGCTAGAAACCGGATTGCTAACGGGGGCACCAGAGAATCCAACGGAAACATTCGTTAAGCCAGACAAAGGCGCGCCAGGGAGTTTCGAATGCATGATGGAACTTTTCGCTGCACCAGTGTCCAACAGAAAAGGCTCAACTACGCCCAATGTGGCAACTGCGACATAAGGCCCTCTCTGATCAACCGGAACTGATACTTCTCCCTTCCTCTGTCTACGGCTGTCCTAGTAGATACCGTCCGCATCAACATCATGCTCGACATAATAGTCATCCACATGATACTGTGCAGATCTACCAGACGAGAGATCGCGTCGATCGAAACAATTCTGCGAGTCTGAGGAAGTGGCAAGACGCTCGGCCTGATTCTGAGTAACGCCGCGACCTCTACCACGTGAAGCTTGTTGAGGACCACTACGACCTCCTCGAGCCGAAACACCATTGTTCCTGTCACGTAAAACTGGACAATTAAACTTCAAATGGCCCTCACCCCGACAATATGCACATTGATTATACCCCAACACAAAGCGAGGTGTGGAAGAGTCATTACGCACCTGTGATCTAGAAAACTGCGATTGTGATCGATTTGGCTGTTGCGAGTCATTGTAATTCGAGCGCGGAGGATACGCTTGCTGCAATAAGACCTTAGTTTTAAGATCCTTCGTTTTCTTATCTGCGCGTTCGCTTTCTTCCTTCTCCCTGTTTTCGTAGTACTGGGCCGTGGCTAATATCTGAGCAGTGGTAGAAACAGCCCACGAACTTTCAGAATTCTTCAGCTTGTTGCTGAGTTCAGGCAATAAGTTTGATACGAATTTATCAACGAACAACCGCTGACCACCCTCCGAGCTCATGTCCTGACCACTATGATCAACAAACGCCTCCTCAAATCTCGTAAAGAAATCGGAGACACTCTCATCCCTCTTTTGTTTGCACGCGGACAACTTGTCCCAATTGACGCGTATTGCTGGCATAAGCGTTTTCATAAGGGTAATTATCCTCTGAGGCAAATCCACAATAAGCTGTTCGGGTTTAGCCCCACCAACTTGCTGGGCGTCTGCCGCCGCAAGAGCAGCCCAGTCACCGCCTAAATCGGCCGCGTGATTCTCATGACGGATTTTCGCCCAAATCGGCTGAGGCACTACATTACCAAACAACATGTCAATATCGGCAAGGTTCATAACGGTAGCATCCACTAGTTGGGACAACTCCTTATAATAACCTGCAGGATTTTTACGGGGATCGGGCAAAGTTTGCTTCACCTGCAAAACTTCCGATCGCTTCCAAGGGAGGTGTATCCAAACTCTCTGAAAACGTCCTGGAACAGGAGGATTAGCATTAGGATCACCTGGCATCCATACTGGGGGAACTTCCCGCATAGGATACTGACCAGGTTTTGCCATCCACTCTGCAGTCTCGTCCTTAAATAATGCTCGAGGTTGCACTGTACATCGAAAAGATAACAGACGCTCTAGAGCAGATTGAACATTATCACCTACAATCACACCAGTCGTAAATTGATTCTGGAGCTCAGAAACCTCGGACGGTACATTATCGACCGCATCATTATCCCACTCTTCCCTCAAGGATTTACACATTTCCTCAAACATGAATCGTTGTGTGGGCGCATTAAACTGGGAAAATGTCTCAAACACTATACGCGAAGTGTACTTCACAGGATGGCGAATCCATTGACGCGCCATTTTTACCAACGACTCACGTTCCCTACCATCAGGAATCTGACTGCGCCTCTGAGCAACATCAGGAAGAGTCGATCCGAGTATTGGCCCAAAAAGCGGAGAATAAAGAGTAGCAACAGCATTAAAGAGACGGCTACGAACAGAAGGAGAAGACCCAGGAGGTACAGGAGCAACAACAATAGGAGTAGAGACAGTAGAAGTGGACGGGGCAACAGGAGTAGCGGTAACGACAGGCTGAGGAGGGACTGGCAAAGGAGCTGTAGGAAGAAGAGCCGGTAAAGGAGGATGAACAATTTGCGGCACAAGAGGATTCGGGAGAGCAGGAGGAACGACGGGCTGACCAGCAGCCGCCAAAACAGCAGGTTGAGGAATAGGAAGAATCATAGGACCCACGGTATCTGGAGCATAGGGAGGTGGTGATTTCAACAGATAAGACAATAGCGAATCTTCTATCACTTCCTCTCCCTTCTTATCAGAATTAGACGGCAACACCGGATAACACTTATCCACCGCCATATGATGAAGTCGAGCACTAACTTCCTGCTCCTTCTCATCTTTGTCTCGCTGATACTGTTCTGCATTTCGCATCACCGTAATAACACCTTCTCTCTTATTTTTCTTAATCTGTTTGATTTCTTTCTGCTTGGCCTCTTTGCGCCATAACCGGAAGGAATCAAACATGGCCGGCCTAGCCTTCTTTTTAAACAGTTTAGCTTCAAGATTATCTAAGACGGCAGTTTCGAAACTACCATGTGATGGCCAACTAAGAACGCCATCATTTTTAGTGTAACGAACCCAATATTCATTATATTCAATAGGACCTACGCCATGGCGACTATAGAGCTCATAAATTGGAGTTCCAACCGGAGGTATCGGGCATGAATCCTCCAGCCGGGAGTCCATTCTGCAACATTTAAGGAAACCAAACAAAGTACTACGGCCAGGCATCGTGCACACTAACCGAGTTTACAAAGTTCAAGGGCTATCGAATTAGGATGTCCTCGCACAAAAATGCAAGACCCTCGGTTTTTGGCAATTGCAATCGTCAAATAAAACCCAACAACTAAGAACCAACAACTAAGAACCACAAATGCAATGGAACCATGCAAACAACAAAGTAACTCTGGGAGCGACCCACGAATACTTAACTGAAAGAGCAATGGCGTCACCAGGAAGGCCCGTCTATCGTCTCGCCGTACAAAGGACTACGCCAGGCGCCAAAACAGGTCGACAGTCAGGGCATCAGTCCGTCGCAGCCGTCAGGAGGCGGGGATTTTCGCGGGAAAAGACTTCGGGCCACTTATTTCGACAACTGGATCGATGAAGCGGGGTGCACCTTCCCTCGGAGATTTCACACGAAGTTCCTCACGATCGTCGGGCTTTGGACCGGTACCACTGATGTCGCCCCACGTTGGGCGCCAACTGAAGGACTGGGTTATTCTAAAACCCAGCGGTGCCAGGGGACAACACCTGAAACCTTCGTGGGTTACCTGTTCTGGCGTACAAAACACAGAGACACGGGACACTTCCAGCGATGTCAAAGATCAGCGTTTATTTACTGCAGGGATACAGAAATCTCAAGAAGTACACAACGTGTAGGTTCTCGGAGACTGCTTCGAATTGCAAAAGTGGATCGCTCCTTTTATACACGTTTTTACCATTGCACAACATGGCAAACAAAGGTTACAACTCAGTTCCCACAATAAACTTCAAAAGAGTCGCGTTCATGTTTCAGGAGGCCGGAACATAATTACAGCAGCATTGCCGGTTCCCAACTGTAAAAACATATCATCCCCACAGTTAAACACATTCCATTCTGACTGTAAACACATTAAGAGAAGGGACAGAAACAGATGCAAAGGAAGAACAAGGATGCACAACAGATTGGAAAAGAGTGTTGGGAGTAATAACGGAAACTTGATTACAGGATCAAAGACCTCGTGCCCAATGAATGCACGACTGAAACAATAGACTAGCACGGTAAGATGAGCCTCGAGCGGGGCCATCTGCCTTCGCCGTGTCATTTCCCCTATCATAAAAGTCACCCTCAAAGAAACACGTGTCCTTCGTGTAAGCTTGAGAGTCCCAGGGTCACAGAGCGGACAAGGTCCGTTCGCTGGCTACTTGAGGGCAAGAAACAAAATGGATGCCGCATCTAAAATGGAACCCGAGGGTTCGGATGAACAAACCCAAAAATGAGACGAACCATACGTGGTTGCGTAGCGAAACTGCGTACACCCACTAAACTCGTCATTTGCGGTTCGTAGACACCAAACTCATCCATGTTCAACAACACCCAAAAAGTGTCGTTCCGTCTGGAACGGAACCTCACCACGCGGCAGGACCCAGGACGGAGCCCAGGGTGGGGAGGCCGCCCTCCCCGGGGCCCCCAGGGGCCCGGTCGGAGCTCCTGAACCCAGACGAGCGATGGGAGGCTCCCCGGCCACAACGGAACCCCGTCCCTGGCCTTTGGCAGTGCCGCAGGCCGGGGGACGGGGCCAGGGGACGGAGACCCCGACCCGGGGCCCGACCAGGCCCCTGGACCCAGCCGGTGCTCCCAGGACCGCAGGCACAGAGGAAGCCTCCCCGGGCCCTCCGGACCCCGTCCCGGGCACCCTGCCACGCGGCAGGCCCCGGGGATGGGGCGGCATCCGGGCCCATCCAGCTGCCGGCTGAGGACCGAGAGGGGTCCCAGAGTACCCTGTCCCTAGTAATCCGGAGGAAGGCTACCCCCCTTTCTTGTAACCCGCGCGCTTCGGGTGACGGAGGGGACCCAAGGGGCGAACGCACCCAGCCTCCTGGAGCCCTGGCTAGGATCCGGGAGGCGAATGGACCTTCATCGGGACTTCCAGGCCGGCCCAGACATCTGGTTGCCCCATTGGAAAGCCTTGCGCGCGACCAGATGGCCGAGGGGCAAGGAGCGACCATATGGCCGGCACCTGAAGACTCCCGTCTGTCATAGCGGTAGGGCTCCCGCCTGCCCACCCGCCAAGGTCTCGGGGGGACTCTGCTTCCCGGGGTGGGCTCGGGGGACCCCGGCTGGGCCTCAGGCATGGGGAGGACCACCGGAGCTCTCGGGGCCCGTGGGCCCGGGCGCCCGGGGGAGGACTGCCCGGGACCCGTGGAGCCCGTCCCTGGGCACTTTGCCACGCCGCGGGCCGGAGGAGGGAAGCCCCGGAGGCCTGGGAGGATGTTGCCCGGGAGCAGCCCATCTGGTCCCCGGCAAAGAACCGCCAGCGCCGGAGGGGTGTTCCGGCATACCCTGCCCCTACTAATCCGGAGGAAGGCTACCCCCCCTTTCTTGTAACCCGCGCGCTCCGGGTGATGGAGGGGGGCCCTATGGGGCGAACGCGCCCGGCCTCCTGGAGCCCTGGCTGGGATCCGGGAGGCAAATGGACCCTCATCGGGACTTCCAGGCCGGCCCGGCCATCTGGTAGCCCCATTGGAAAGCATTGCGCGCGCGACCAGATGGCCGAGGGGAAAGGAGCGAACGGATGGCCGGCACCTGAAAGGACTCCCGTCTGTCCGAGCCATAGCGGTAGGGCTCCCACCTGCCCACCCACCCGCCAAGGGCTCGGGGGGGGCTCTGCTTCCCGGGGTGGGCTCGGGGGACCCCCGGAGCTCTCAGGGCCCGGCCGCCCAGCGGAGGACTGCCCGGGACCCGTGGAGCCCGTCCCTGGGCACTTTGCCACGCCGCGGGCCGGACGAGGGAAGCCCCGGAGGCCTGGGAGAATGTTGCCTGGGCGTAGCCCATCTGGTCCCCGGCAAGGAACTGCCGGCCCGGGGGGGGGGGGTTATCCGGCATACCCTGCCCCTACTAATCCGGAGGAAGGCTACCGTCCTTTCTTGTAACCCTCGCGCCCTGGGTGACGGAGGGGACCCTAGGGGCGAACGCGGCCGGCCTCATGGAGCCCTGGCTGGGATCCGGAAGGCAAATGGACCCTCATCGGGACTTCCAGGCCGGCCCGGCCATCTGGTCGCCCCATTGGAAAGCATTGCGCGTGACCAGATGGCCGAGGGGGGAAAGGTGCAACCAGATGCCCGGGACTGAAAGGACTCCCATCTGTCCAACCCCGAGCCTTCGCGCTGGGGTTCCCGCCTGCCCACGGAGGGCTCCATGGCTGCAGGGCTCCGGGGCTGCAGGGCTGCAGAGCTCCAGGGCTGCAGGGCTCCAGGGCTCCGGGGCTGCAGAGCTCCGGGGCTGCAGGGCTGCAGGGCTTCAGGGCTCCAGGGCTGCAGGGCTCTAGGGCTGCAGGGCTCCGGGGCTGCAGGGCTCCGGGGCTGCAGGGCTCCAGGGCTGCAGGGCTCCGGGGCTGCAGGGCTCCGGGGCTGCAGGGCTCCAGGGCTCCGGGGCTGCAGGGCTCCGGGCCTGCAGGGCTCCGGGCCTGCAGGGCTCCGGGCCTGCAGGGCTCCGGGCCTGCAGGGCTCCAGGGCTCCAGGGCTCCGGGCTGAAGGGCTCCAGGGCTGCAGGGCTTTGGGGCTGCAGGCCTCGGTGGACGCCCGGGAGACCCATGGAGCCCGTCCTGGGCACTTTGCCTCGCCGCGGGCTGGAGGAGGGAGCACCGGATGCCCCGGGGAAGTGTCGTCCAGGCTTGGCCCATCTGGTCCCCGCCTGAGAACCGCCATCCCTGGGAGGGGTGTCTCGGCATACCCTGCCCCTACTAATCCGGAGGAAGGCTACCCACTTTTCTTGTAACCCTCGCGCTCCGAGTGACGGAGGGGACCCTAGGCGCGGACGCGCCCGGCCTCCTGGAGCCCTGGCTGGGATCCGCGAGGCGAATGGACCCTCATCGGGACTTCCAGGCTGGCCCGGCCATCTAGTCGCCCCATTGGAAAGCATTGCGCGCGACCAGATGGCCGAGGGGAGAGGTGCAACATCTGTTCAACCCCGAGCCTTCGCGCTAGGGTTCCCGCCTGCCCACGCAGGGCTCCGTGGCTGCAGGGCTCCGTGGCTGCAGGGCTCCGGGGCTGCAGGGCTCCGGGCCTGCAGGGCTCCGGGCCTGCAGGGCTCCGGGGCTGCAGGGCTCCGGGGCTGCAGGGCTCTGGGCCTGCAGGGCTCTGGGGCTGCAGGGCTCCGGGGCTGCAGGGCTCCGGGCCTGCAGGGCTCCGGGCCTGCAGGGCTCCAGGGCTCCGGGCTGAAGGGCTCCAGGGCTGCAGGGCTGCAGGGCTGCAGGCCTCGGTGGCTGCAGGGCTCCGGGGCTGCAGGGCTCCGGGCCTGCAGGGCTCCGGGGCTGCAGGGCTCCCGGGCTGCAGGGCTCCAGGGCTCCGGGCTGAAGGGCTCCAGGGCTGCAGGGCTTTGGGGCTGCAGGCCTCGGTGGACGCCTGGGGGACCCATGGAGCCCGTCCTGGGCACTTTGCCTCGCCGCGGGCTGGAGGAGGGAGCACCGGACGCCCCGGGGAAGTGTCGTCCGGGCTTGGCCCATCTGGTCCCCGCCTGAGAACCGCAATCCCCAGGAGGGGTGTCCCGGCATACCCTGCCCCTACTAATCCGGAGGAAGGCTACCCACCTTTCTAGTAACCCTCGCGCTCCGAGTGACGGAGGGGACCCTAGGCGCGGACGCGCCCGGCCTCCTGGAGCCCTGGCTGGGATCCGCGAGGCGAATGGACCCTCATCGGGACTTCCAGGCCGGCCCGGCCATCTGGTCGCCCCATTGGAAAGCATTGCGCGCGACCAGATGGCTGAGGGAAAGGTGCGACCAGATGGCCGGGACCGAAAGGACTCCCAGCTGCCCACACCGAGCCATAGCGGTAGGGCTCCCACCTGCCCTTGCAGGGCTCCAGGGCTCTACACCAGGGTCCCTTGTCCCGGGCATATGGACACTTGGCAGGCCGCAGGACGTGGGATCCCAGGCCCTGACCAAAAATCAGGAGGCCCGGGGCCGGTCCCTGCTTCTCAACGCAGCCAGGCCGGGGAGATAGGGGAGCCTGCCCAAGCACGAGGGACCCCAGTCCCGGGCACATGGTCCCTCAGGTTGTGCGCTCGTTTTCCACAATTTTTTTTCAAAATTCCGCGAAGAGGCATTCCGCAAATTCCGCCCAGCCCTAGTTTACACCACACTCCTTCCACATTGCTTTTAGATACCCTGACATGAAGTTTGTATCTCTGTCAGATATAACTTCCTTAGGGAAACCCACTCTGGAGAAAACTCCAATGAGGGCTCTTGTCACCACAGGGGCTATGGTGGTCCTGAGGGGAATTGCTTCTGGGTACCTGGTGGCAGGATCCACTACCACCAGGATAAACCTGTGTCCAGATGCTGTTGGAGGGTCAAGGGGACCAACAATGTCAATCCCTACCCTTTCAAAGGGAACCCCCACCACAGGTAGTGGTATCAGGGGGGCCTTTGTTGTGCCACCTGACTTGCCACTGGCTTGGCAAGTGACACAGGAGCAAAAACAACAATTGATGGACAGAATGCAGAACAATGTCATACATTCACCCCAGTACAGAGATCTGGGCCTAAATCCATCGTTTTTTTGCTCACCATGCCATTCCAGTTTGAACCCAGCCATATTCAAATCAGTCTTGACCCTGTTCCTCATGGGAACAGTCCAGTCCGAACTGCCAAGCCAGGTCCTCCCTGGACTGGAAACAAGCATCCTATGACCGGTTTCGGGGTTTCACCCCTCTTTAGCCAGAATAGCTTGATTCCAGTGGCATGGAGAGCACGGGACTCACGTCTGAGCATACCCGTCCCACTCGGGGTGACAAATGCAAAAACAACAATTGATGGACAGAATGCAGAACAATGTCATACATTCACCCCAGTACAGATATCTGGGCCTAAATCCATCGTTTTTTTGCTCACCATGCCATTCCAGTTTGAACCCAGCCATATGCAAATCAGTCTTGACCCTGTGCCTCATGGGAACAGTCCAGTCCGAAATGCCAAGCCAGGTCCTCCCTGGACTGGAAACAAGCATCCTAGGACCGGTTTCGGGGTTTCACCCCTCTTCAGCCAGGATAGCTTGATTCCAGTGGCATGGAGAGCACGGGACTCACGTCTGAGCATACCCGTCCCACTCGGGGTGACAAATGTGCCCAGATGCTGTTGGAGGGTCAAGGGGACCAACAATGTCAATCCCTACCCTTTCAAAGGGAACCCCCACCACAGGTAGTGGTATCAGCGGGGCCTTTGTTGTGCCACCTGACTTGCCACTGGCTAGGCAAGTGATACAGGAGCGACAAAACTCCTTGGTGTCCTCTGATATGTGTGGCCAATGAAAATGTGGAACAAGCCTATCCCAGGTCTTGTTTTGGCCCAAGTGTCCTGCCAATGGGATATCATGTGCTAGGGTCAAGAGGAACCCCCTAAACCTCTGAGGTGGCTCCAGGGGTAGGATCTCTAGCCTCAGAATATATGAGTCCCTCATCCCAATAAACTTTATGGGACCCACTAGCACTCCTAGCAGCCTCAGCAGCAGCCTGCTGTCTGAGGGGTTCAAGAGAGGGGCAGCACTGTTGCTCCTTACTCAGATCTTCACTGGAAGGTCCCCCTGCCCCCAAGAACTCAATCTGACCAGGCTCAAGTTCCTCTGGGGCAGGTCCTTCTTCAGGCTCTGCTTCTCCTCCCTCAGGAGGGGAATCTGAGATCTGAGACAGAGGGGAAGACACTACCTTAACCCTACTGCTCTTGGGTAGCATCTGGTCCATAGTTTCAGGATCCAGAGCTGGTTCAGCTCTATGCATTTTGGCCTGTGACCTGGTCACAACAAATACCTCTGCAGGTATGCCCAACATCTCAGCATGAGTCCATAACTCTACTTCAGACCAGGCTGAAGTCTCCAGATCATTGCCCAATAGACATTTGACAGGGAGGTCTGCACTGACTACTACCTTCTTGAGGCCAGTTACCCCTCCCCAAGAGAAATTCACAACTGCCAGACTATGGTTGGTCCTGACATTGCTTTCATTGGTAACCTGGTACATTTCACCCAGGAAGATCTGTGCAGGGTCCACTAGATCCTCTGCCACCATGGTGACACTAGCACATGTGTCCCTGAATGCCAAAGCCGGTTTGCGATTTATTACAGGCTGCTGTTTGTATTTGCCCAGATTACTGGGGCTCACTAGGAAGGACATGTCAAGGTCTCCCTCACAAACCAGCAATGCCTGAGTGGGTACTCTGACTAGGCCAGAGTCCACTTCAGAACCCAGGGTCAACCCTACTACACCTTTATTCTGATTACCACCTCCACCAGTAGCTGCACTAGGGGAAACAGTTGCCTTAGGGGCAGGAGTGGTGGTGGTTTGGTCTTTGGACTTGGTACAATCAGAAGTCCAGTGCCCTTTCTGTTTACAGAATTTGCACCAGGGCTTCTTTTGGCCTTTTCCCTTTGTAGACTGTGAATCCCCACCAGATGCAGATTTTTGGGGCCCTTGTGAAGACTTCTGGTCTTTTGACTTATCCCCACCTTTCTCTGAGCCTTTAGGATCCTGCTTCTTAGTGTCACCCCCTTGGTTCTGGGTTTTCTGCCTCACCCTGGTTCTGACCCATTTGTCTGTCTTCTTTCCCAATTCTTGGGTAGAGGTCAGATCAGAGACCACCAGGTACTGATGCAACAACTGGTTTTGGCAATTATTAAGGATCTTTTCTCTCATCATAAGATTATACAATCCCTTAAAATCAGTAACTCTACTACCAACCAGCCAACCCTCCAGAGCCTTGGTTGCACAATCTACAAAGTCTGTCCAGTCCCGATTCTGTGCTTTTTGGGTGTCTCTGAACTTCAACCTGTACTGTTCAGTGGTTAAGCCAAACCCATCTATTAATGCACTTTTCAGGACATCATAATCATCAGCATCCTCTTCTCTAACAGTGAGGAGCTTGTCTCTACCTTAATCTGAAAAGGAGAGCCACAAGATTGCTTCCCACTGTTTCTGGGGGCGGGGGGGGGGGACCTGTTGAACTTTACAGGCCCTCTCCATAGCAGTTATCTATTTGTGGATATCATCCCCACTCTGGTAGGGAGGAACAACCTTGGACAGGTTCCTATGGTCTGGAATGTAATCTCTGCCTCTAGGGACACTGTTGCTGCCACCAGGGGGTTGTAACCACTCTTTTGTAGAAGTTCTCTGGAGCTCAAAGGCTTCTCTATCTAAGGCCAATTGCTTGGTTCTGAGGGCAAGTCTTGCTTCCTCATACTGGAGCATCTTTTACCTTCTTTCAGAGGAGGTCTCCCTTCTATTAGAGTATGAGTTCCTTTGATGGACAGATTCTCTGTCAGAGTGATATGAGTGGTTAGATTCCTTGAGGGGACCTAGGCCTCTCTTCCACTCTGTCAGCTCTCTTAGGGAGAATTCCTCTGTCCTGTGCAGACCCTTGTGGGTCTGGCCCTTCATTCACAGACTCCAGGTCATCTTGATGTTCATCATCTGACCCAGAGACTATTGCTGACCCACCCCCGATCCAGATCCACTAGCTCCTAGAGCTAGTCTAAGATCATCTGCTATCAGTAGATTTATCAGGTGTAGTGTGGAGGGACTCTGTCCTAACCCCAGGTGTCTTGCAACACACATGGCCTTCAAGTCATAGAAGGTCATGTCCTTATACTGAGGTTGGGTGGACCCACTGGCTCCATCCCTCGAGGATATTCTAGTGTTATGCAGTGTTGCACTACCTACACTTGTTTGTGGCCTACTGATCCTAGCTTGAGCTGTAGCAAGGGTGTGCTATCCCTTCACAAACAACTCTAAGTTCAGTAGAATTTATTGATACTAAGCTTGACTTTTATATGTACCTTGAGTACCTTTAGTGGTTTTCAGTTAGCAATTCAAATAGAGATTTTCGGGTAAAACAATGGCAAGCTGGAATCCCACACAGTGCCCACCAATGTGAGAAGTTGGCTTGGCATATGCTGGTCACTAGTTATAGTGGCCACCTTGCACCAGTCCAATTCGACTCTTATGGTAGATAGGTTTAAGACAACCTTTTAATGAAAGCTATCCTAGTGGTAGCTGTGGAGAGCAGCCTTCAGCCTACGTTTCTGAGGAATGTAAAGCAGCTTGTTTTACCTTATAATCTCTTGAATTACCAAATGAAAGGACACCACACAGGTATATATATCAAATATATATGTATTTATTTCTAGACACACTCTACTAATCTCCTTATGAGATTAGAAGTCAGGAACACATTCAAATATCAACGTTTCACAATAAGTTAAGCACAAATATGGCTGGGGCCCTAGGGGCGTACCAGACCATATACTAAATAAGAGGTTTAGGAAAGTCGACTTGCAAGGGGACAAGGCCTAGGGCCTGTAGAATCGCTGGGGCTTCACTAATCCACCCAAGGCAGGTAAGTAAAAGACCCACGGGAGACGCGTGCAGTGTGAGAACACAGACGCGGGTTTTCTATTGATTTCAATGGAGCAAGTCGCGGTTGGATTTTAAAAGTTTTAGGGTACTTCGAGGAAGTCTACAAGCAAGCCACTTACAAGGTAAGTAATTCGAGGGCCAACACACACTAGGGCACTGGAGTGCACGAGTTACCTCACCCAGGGAAGCCGGGTGCATAGGTGTCTTTTGGTGTCGGGTCGCGTCGCTGTTTTCTATGGAAGCCAAAGAAGATTTGCTGCATGCGAAGACTGAAGAAATGCCCGGTGGAATCCAAGGCTGGATTCAAGGTGAATATGACCTGAAAGCAAAAGGGACAGTGTTCATAGTCACTTGCCAGTGACCCGGGGCCAGGAAGATGGATGCCCACGGATGTCTTGTGATTTCAGGTGATCAAGGGTGCTTTGACTCTTCACTCACGAGGACCAGGAGGGATCGACGATGACCAGCAGCTGGATCACGACGTCTGCAGCTGACTGATGTGTCGGCAACCGGATTGGAGCCAACAAGCCTTGGCAACAGCAAGTCTTGTGAAAAGTGAATTAAGTCAATGGTGCAAACCAGCAAGGTCTGAGGGACTCACCCAGCAAGGGTAAGTGAGGGAAGGCCTGGAGCAACCAGGGGAGCCCTTTGGTTTGGTCAGAAAGTCTTCAAAGGACCCACAAGCCAACGGGCAAGAGATTGCGAAGACGCCTCATGAGGAAATGCTTCACAGGAGCCCACGGTCACTCGGGATGGGATAGGCCGCTGATTTTCGGTGCACAACCTGTTGGAGGCTTGGGCCACAACTGGCACAAGTCCGTAGAACGTCGTGAAGGGGTAGCACTCGACAATAGTGCACGGTACCCAGGTATTGCTGTTCCTCGTCACTCGTGGGGTCCACTCGCCTCAGCTCTGCTGGGGACTCACAATGGCCATCGAGAAGTCAGGAAATCTGCTTCCAGGGTTGCAGGGACTTCGGGCTCCAGCGGGAGTGGGAAAGTTTGCGACCGTTGTTTCAAGTTTTTGGTGCCTGCCAAGCAAGGGAGTCACTCCTTGACTCCAAGGGAGATTCTTCCATCTTCCAAAGGTGGTGGAACGTCGAAGGACCAGGATTCTTCTTGTAAAGCGTTGTCTAGGGATATCTAGTTTGCAATGGCAAGGGTTCCCTATCTTATACTAAAAGAAAGGGAGGGACTAGCTTTATGACCACTCCTCTGGGAGGGTCAGGGTAGGGGGTGGTTTCACCCACTTCCCTTTGTCCAGGTTCACGCCAGAGCAGGGACAGGTAGCCCCTGAACCGGTTTGAGCTGGCATATGCACAGAGGAGCCCACTGCTGCCCCAGTGCAGGACTTCAAAGCACTCTAGGAGTGCACCCACCCAGCCCCAATACACTAAATCCTGTCTGGAAGGTGGTGACACCTCCCTGTGACAGGATGCCTATTGTTGGACCTCCTCCACTGTGAGTTTCGGTCAGCAGCAGGAGGGCAGCCCAGTGTCTGTGCTGGTGGCATCCATTTTGTGATGCCAGGGCTCTCTCAGATTTCTACCTTGTTTCCACAGTGGGTACATGTCGTCCCCTCTAGAAGGGTGGGATCACACTCCCACACCAGTTACTGGTGTGGGGGTATGATTACAAGTTGTTTGACACCAAACACGACATGTTTTGATGCAGTCATTCCAAAGTTAGCATTTACCGGTAGGTTATAATGCACTTAAGAGTATATGGTTTAACTGCATCCACAAACAGCCACAAGGAATAGACCCTGCCAGCTGCAGAGGGGCCCTGCTCATGCAGAGGCACCCCCTCACATTGTAAACCATGCACCCGGCCTTATGGGTGACTACTAGGTTTATATGTGTGTGTAAGGTGAGATATAGGCACCTATACCTCAGTGAGGAGTGCTAACACTACCTCACCCCGGCTGCAGTAGCAGGCCTGTGGTGTCAGATTTAGTCTGCTTCCCAGGGGTGGCATAATACATGCTTCAGCCCCTGGTAGGCCTGTGAAGTACCTATGCCCTTGGTACCTAAGGTACCATATACTAGGGGCTCATAAGGTACCACAGTATCCAATCACTGGTGCATCTAATATGCACTCCAGGTTGTTTAGAGAGAACAGAGAGGCTGGGGCCCTGATTAGCAGGGACCCAGCCAGACTATAGCCAGAAACCAGTGTTAACATCAGAAAAAAAGTGGGAGCAACATAAGTGCAGATCCTACTCTCCTACACTCCCAACCGGACCTTGTGACAGATTCGGATGCCAGTCGCCTGGGTTGGGGTGCCAGATGCAGATCCTTCTCCATGGGAGGCAGATGGACAGAGGAGGAGCTGGCTCTCCATATAAACTGCATAGAGCTACTGGCAGGCTCTTTTGCCATTCGGTCCCTTACGAGGGATAGAGTTTCATGCTGCGTGCTCCTACAGATGGACAACACAACAGCGGTGCAGTAGATTAACTGACTGGGTGGCACCCGATCCAGAGCCCTAGCAGAGCTGTCCAAAGACTTCTGACACTTCTGCCTCCACCATCAGATTTCCGTGACGGCCGAATACCTCCCCAGGGCTCAGAACTCCATAGCGGACTGAAACTCCAGGCACTTCAGAGATGCCAGTGACTGGAGACTCGACCCAAAAGTTTCCGAGCACTGACTATGCTTTGTGGACCTTGCCAGGTGGACTGGTTTGCTTCCAGATGGAAAGCTTATCTTCCCCGATACTTCAGCTGGAGACCGGACCCAGGGCCAGAAGCCTTCCTTCAGGATTGGTCAACGGATCTGGCCTACGCCTTCCCTCCCAGGGGGCTGACTTCCTTATACAACAGGCCTGGGCCCCAGGGACCATCAAGAGGTATAGATTGACTTGGAGGAGAAGGGTACCTTGTGTGTGGAGAGACGCCTCGATCCCTTGGGCACCAGTGTTACAGATATAGTGAACTTTTTGGCTGAAGTTTTTCAGGAAGGATTGGCCTATTGTACCATCAACTCCTTCAGATTGGCAATTAAGTGGGTCATACACCGGTGAATAATGTTCCAGTGTGGGAGCAGCCCTGGGTGAGTAAACTACTCAAAGGCATCAGGATCTTTCATTCCCCCAAACCTCACTACGCGGGTCTTTGGGACGTCAACTTGGCAGGACAATCAGTACCTGTCCAGTAGGGAAATATCGGCAAAGTTGGCTATGCTGCGCTGCCTCATCTCCTGCAAGAGATCTTCACATGTGAGGGCCTTAGACCTATCTGCTAGAATTTTCACCCCTGAGGGGGGTCACATTCAACATCTCAAGGAGAACGAAGATGTGTACCAGGTCGGCATCCAATCCAGCTTTTCCTAAGTTGTGTGTGCTCAAATGCCTAAAGGCCTACGAGGACATGACATTGAAGGCACGGCCTCCAGGGGAACAGCAACTTCTAATTGCCATTAAAAAACCCTTCAAGGCCGCATCATCCGCGACCATTGCCAGGTGGGTGAGATGTATCATGGCAGATTGTGGCATCGATACTAGTGAGTTTGGGGCCCATTCCACTAGAGGGGCCATGGCTTCCAAGGCTGTCCAGGTAGGGGGCAGATTGGAGGATATTATGAATGCGGCGGATTGGTCATCTGATTCCACTTTCAAAACGTTTTATTTCAAACCAATCCATGACGCAGCCGCTCTGGTGGTAAATTAGCATAATCCTTGCCTCTGGTCTTGACATAGAATGAAAAATTTCCTAGTTAACATGAAGGAAAGTTTAAATTCTATTAAGGACGCGAGGATTATTCCCCCCTGGCATACTCTTCCTATGGCTCCCTCCCTAGGAGAACTTACGCTTTACCATTCTACGGATAACAGGACGGGATCACGTGATTGTCAGGAAAGTTCTGCATCTACTGTGGTTCATTGTTATTCTTAGGAAAGTTGTATTGACATTGTTTGTTAGACAACCAGTTCCTGTACGGCGCATCAATATCTGGTGTGATAATGACATTTGTAAAGCGCAACAAATACCCAGAGGTGTCCTGGCGCTATCTAGATCCTCTGAGACTGCTGGCGGCAAAAGACGAAAATTGAAAGACCGGCTCATTGTGAAAAATGCCACGTTTTTAGCCCTTTCTGAAAGGACAAGAGATCCATAGTGTTCCTTAAGTGGAATGGCAAATCGTTCCAAGCTTCTGCTGCACCGTAAATGAAGCTTTTGCCACCCCATCGGGCTTTATTTATGTGCGGCACCAAGACCAGCTTGGCTCCTTTTGACCGCAGTGTTCTTTCAGGAATATACCATTGAAGTCTGTGCTTTAGATAATCTGGTCCTATGCCATGGAGGGCCTTAAAAACCAGGCATAGAGCCTTACTCGACTTTTGACTGGAAGCCAATGCAATTTCTTAATATCATTGGAAACCGAGGAAAATCTGGACGTTCCTGTAAGCAGTCTGACTGCAGCATTCTGTAACATCTGCAATTTATTCAAGGATCTTTGTTGAACATTTAAATAGAGCCCATTGCAGAAGTCCAGTCTTGCCATTACAAGAGCCGTGACCACAATTTGTCTGCTTTCCAGGGGCAAAGAAGGCAGCCCTTTCCTCAGCATTCTGATAACAAACATGGTTTTTGATACCACCGCATTCACTTAAGGCTCTAAAGTGAGTCTCTCATCAAGTATTACGCCCAGGTTTTTTACCTTTTTAGTGGGAACAGGGAGAGTGCCTATCGTGTCCGGCCACCAGTTGGGTGTCCAGAAGTTGATGTTGTTACCAAACAATATCACCTCGGTTTTACCCGAGTTAAGCTTGAGGCAATTCTTTGCCATCCAGCTGCCCACTGACAGCATACGCTCCCGGAAGCGTCCTTCAATGCCAGCCTCTTTCCCAGGTGTCAGAGATACCACAATTTGCTTATCATACGCATAGGAGGTAAGGCCAAATCCGAATGCATTTATGACGGGCCAGCGCACTGACATAAACATTAAAAAGAGTTGGACTGAGAGATGACACCTGAGGGACCCCACAAGGCGATTTGAAAGGTTCAGACTGAAAGTCCCCCAGGGCCAAAATTTGTTTTCTGTTGGCAAGGAAGGATCTTAAAAGATCCCAAGCTTTCCCATGAATGCCACATGCTTTTAGACGGTTCAGGTTAGGCTATTCCTTGGATTCAGTTGATGTTTATTCCAGGTCATTCTTTGTTTATTGAATGTTGGATACAATGATAAGAAACGTTTAATGTCATCTTAGGTTTGGAGTCTAAAACGGAATAAGGTCCAGCAGGCTTAACTTCCTTCAGTGAAGAAGAAGAAGGACTACAACGCCACCTATATTATATGGACTATCAGACTGTTATGTGATTGGACTTTTAGTGGCCATGGTTACTCCTAGTGTTCATGGGAGTTTTAGTTCATTGATGTGTTTTTTATTTTTTTACTTTATCTTATCTTTGTTAATAAAGAGTGAAGAAAGTAATTTGTAATCCTCGCCTCCACGTCCTTAATAGAATTGAAACTTTTCTTCATGTTAACTAGGACATTTTTACATTCTATTAAGGACACGGAGGAGAGGATGACACTTCTCCTTTCTTTACAACTTTATTACAGCAACCAATCACAGTAAACATTTGTAAAACACTACACATCCCGTGCTACTCAAAAATCGTGTGACCAGCCATAGAGCAGGTGCCCTATATAACACCTTCACCATGTAACCCTATCCTCTTTCTTTGTAAAGATCTCAGAAGAAACAGTTAATGCAATTCGAAACCATCCAATGTTAGAAACATCCAGAATCAGGATCCTGTAAAGCCAGGGAGTCCCTTCTCAGGCACGGCCAACGTGAGACCCAATACAGGTCTGCTTCATAACTCCGACCAGCGGGAACTGAACATCCAAAGTCGATCTAAACATTTCCATGGGGAACTATCTCTTCACCAAACCAGGGATCCAATAGCCCAGGAAGCTCAGCCACTCCAGCGACCATTTGCCACCAGAACCTGATACAGCAAAAAGAAAGCCGTAAAACTGACCTCACCATACATGTCACAATGCCAGGACATTCAAATTAGGGAGAGAACATTAGGAAACAGATCCATTACATAAAAGAGCTGTAAAACATATATATACATTGGGTGGGATAATCCTCGCCTCTGTGTCCTTAATAGAATGGAAAATTCTTGTCACGAATATTTGCAAATTGTGAATTTTATTTCAGAACGGGAGGCTCTGATTATGCTTGTTTAAATCTTAGCTACCACAACAGAAGCCACATCAACAATGGGTGTACAATAGAATGTTTTAAAAGTAGACTCTGCCGACCAGTTGTCCACTTTCAGAATGTCAGGAATTCTAGAACCTAAGGCAAAAGATTTTGAAGCCATTGCAGCACGTGCTGAATGTGCACCAAACATGAACACATCAATGCCTGTTACACACAAGCCAACGCACCCATCGTGCCAGAGTGGCCAGTGTCACCAGGCGAAAGGGTTTCTTCAAGGCGATCAACAATTGCCCTCTCATGTCAGAACGAAACTCAGCAGTACTCCCCTGGTACACCTTCAAACATTGTACCATGCACAGTTTAGGATTAGCTGGAAAAACAGGATAAGAAACTAAATCAGTATTGCATTTAGTGCATCTAGAAATGGAAAAAGTGACCCCTTCAGAGGAAAAAGTGTGTCCTGCTAAATCCAATGCACGGATGTCAGACACTCTTATACATGAAACGAGGCAAAACAACATAGTAAGCTTAGCTGACAGCTGCTTCCCCGACAGATACTTATTGTCCGGCCACGACTCTAAAAATCGTAGGACAATGGACGCATCCCACAACACCGAGTACTTAGTATGAGGTGGACGGACCATACGGATGCCCCTCAAAAGCTTGCATACTATGGGATGCTCCCCTATTGGTTTACTATCAACTGGAACATGACCCGCCAAAATGGCCGACCTAAAATTATTAATCATCCTCTATGCCATACCTACAGAGGCGTGGGAAGACAGAAAATTATTCACCAAAGAGTAATGTGCTCCAATGAGATAAGCGTCCTGTTCACAGCACAAGCTACCCCAGTGTTTCCAAGCGGAGGAATATCGTTTGTGGGTGTTGATGGACCAGGCCTGACTGATGAACTCGTTAGCCTCTCATAAAAGTCGTGGGACACTCCATCTGTCCCAGAAACCCTCCAAGCCCCTAGGGAGAGGTGTTGTGACAAGGTTAATGGATGCAGAAGTCCCCCTGGATCCAGAAGGAGATTCCAACGAAAGGGAATCAAGATCAGACAGGCACAAGCCATTTACAAGAGAACTTGAAAACAGGCTTGTGCTCTCCAAAAGGGCGTCACAGACACCAGTTCCGCTTACCTGCGCCCTGGGAGTCATCAAGAACGGAGGAAACACGTAACACAACCTGGAAGTCCAGTCTTGAAGATAGGCATCCGTGTCCAGGACTTCTGGGTCCGGGCACCAACTGAAGAAGGTTGGAATCTGACGATTGAGATGCGAGGCAAACAGGTCTATCATGCAAGGGTCCCATAGACGATTCAACGCTAGGAAAACTCTGGGATGGAGCCTGCAGTCGCTGAAATCCCGAAGATGTCACGACTGTTAATCTGCCACTATGTTCCTCTGGCCCGGGAGATATTATGCCACCACTGAGATTCGGTGTTGAAGGCAATCCAGAATACAAGATTCCGTCCCCCCCCAGCTTGTTCACATAGCAAACCGCTGAAACATTATCCATGGGCAGCAAGATGTAGCAATCTGTCATCACCAGCGAGAGACTGTGAATGGCAAAGGAACCCGCTAGGACCTCCAAGCAATTGATGTGCAGGGAGAGTTTGTCTTGTGACCAGCGGCCCCCGTGGAAACTGGACCGCACCTGGCTCCCCAACCCCAACAGCTGGCATCTGACTATCACAATTTGCAGAGTTGAGCCAAAGATCGCTCTGCTGTTCCAGGCCTCCATGTCATCCATCCACCATGACATCTCCCACCTTGCTTCCTCTGAGAGGAAAATCTGTTCGGCATAGCTGAGGCCTTTCAGGAGGTACCGAATTTTGAGTCCCTGTAGTGTACGATAGTGAAGGGGGCCAGAAAAGATGTACCGTATCGATGAGGCTAGCAAACCCACTACCCAATGAATAACGTGCGCAAAAAATACAAAACCACACTTGATATCTCAAATTGATTTTTCTGTCAAAATATAGTGCCTGAAAGCAGGTATCTAACAACCTTCAGTGCGTTAGGGTCCCAGCGACAATTCTGTCGGTTGGCACAAAGGTATAAAAACAGCCCAGGTGTATTTTCAGCAAGAGGAACGGAGTTACTTCAAACTTTTGATGAAGAAGCGTTGTCCTATGTGGATGATATTTATCTGACTGACGACGACTTAGAGAGGCACTTGACCAGGGTAAGCACCGTTATTATGGGATTTGCCGCAGAAGGCTACAAGTTCAACTTTAAAAAGTCAAAAATAGACCACCGCAATGTTCTATTTTTGGGATATGAGTTGTCAAGTGAAGGCAAAAGTCTGGCAGCTAACTTTTTAGAAAAGTGTGCGCTGCTCCAGCCTCCAAAATCATTGAAAATTTTACAGTCAATACTAGGATTCCTAAATTTTGGCAGAACATATATTTTAGATTACTCACAGGGGGTAAAACCTTTCTATTAATTAATCAAACTTGACTTTTCAGCCAAAGATTGGACACAAGAACATACTAATATTCTTTGTTTACTCCAGGAGGTCATGATTGCTTCCAAACACTTACAGACACGCGCAAACGTACGCCACTTAGTGATCCAAATAATAGCGGGTCAATGCGGGTACACTTATTTGACCTTTAATGAGGGAGAAACTGTACCTATCGCTAACAAATCACACCTTTACACAAATGCAGAAATGTGTTTCACTTCAACAGAAAAAATCCTGACAGCCAGTCAGACTGCTGTAGCAAGAGAAAGAGCTCTGGCTCAGGGGAAACGCATCATTGTCGTGACTCCAGGACCAGCTTAAGAAGCTGTTACAAAGGCCAGCATCCCAAATGCGAAAGCGTTACATCCTAGGTGGATACAATGGGTTAATTCTCTTACTGCAACAGACGTTGAATACAGATTTGATCCCAGTTTAAAAACGCAGGCATTCCTGCAATATGAACAAGAATATCCTCTACCTAATGAAATCTTGCCTCTTGACCAGTATGAATATATCACATACACTGACAGATCTGCGCAACCGGCCATAGGAAGTAAGCAACCGTATTTTTCAGCATGTGCTATCGTTAAAAGTCGCATGTGTGAATGAAAGTTCCATCCTAGTTGCACAAAAATGCAATCTCTAGGAGGCTGCATGGCTCAGTTGGCAGAATTAAAAGCACTAATACTTGCACTTGTAAATACGGATCACGAATTCCCCACACTAATCGTGTGTGATTCTTTTTACTGTGTACAGTCGTACAATGAGTACTTGCAACATTGGGAACAAAACGGGTTTAAGGAAGCAAAAGGTGGCACAATTAAGCACAAAATTCTATGGGAACAGATAGCGGAATTGAAATCCGAGCTACCAAGGACTGACGTGATCCATACGCTGAGTCATCAACGTGATGGCGTTCACGTTGAAGGGAATTAATTGGCTGATAAAGCCGCAAAGGGGACTGTACGCACAGCTTCCGTATCTGCGCTGACTCGTTCGAAAACAAGAATAGACGGAGATCTAATGGTAGCTGTCATCGCATCACGCAAAGGCAGCACAGCAGTACCTTAAAGATTTCCACTCAAATACTCCCACAAATTAGATGCACAAAACATTCCATATGCTCAGATTCCTTGAGTAGGGGATAGAGTAATACCAAATATGGATCGTAGGCAAGGTTTAATACTAGCTGCACACGAGGGTTTGGGCTCTGCGCACACAGGCGTTTCGGCGACTATTTCTTTACTGAAACAGCACTACTGGTGGCCAGGGTTATCCAAGCAAACTAAAGACTATGCCCTTACTAAAGTCAGACAAACCTCTCGCATATGTGTACTTAGACCACTGCGGCCCCTTACAAACGGACAGGGCTTACAGGTATATCATGGTGGCAGTGGATTCATGCTCGAGATTCCTATGGGTTTGGCCTCAGCATTCTGCTGACGCTCGAACTGTTATAAAAGATTTGCGAGTCTTTATCGGTACATACGCAGTTAGCACGTTACACTCCGACCGCGGCCCTGCGTTTAGCTCACGGGCTTACAAAGAGGCCATGGAAGGAATGGATGTAGCATTGCGATTCTCATCTCCGTATCATCCTGAGGGAAGTTCTGTTTTGGAGAGAAAAATCAGAGACTTAAAGCAATCTTTAACAACTAGGGTATTAGGCAAGGGCGGTAGTTGGGTCACACACCTGTATGGGGTACAGCAGGCCAAGAAGCTCTCTTGGCTGAAGTTCTTCAGGAAGGATTGGCCTATTGTACCATCAACTCCTTCAGATCGGCTATTTTGTGGGTCCTACACCGGTGAATAATGTTCCAGTGTGGGAGCACCCCAGGGTGAGTGAACTACTCAAAGGCATCAAGATCTCTCATCCTCCCAAACCTCGCTACGCGGGTCTTTGGGACGTCAACCTGGCCCTACTCCTGTTGTCATCTTGGCAGGACAATCAGTACCTGTCCAGGAAGGAAATATCAGCAAAGTTGGCTATGCTGCTCTGCCTCATCTCCTTCAGATGTGAGGGCCTTAGACCTATCTGCTAGAATTTTCACCCCTGAGGGGGTCACATTCAGCATCTCAAGGAGAACGAAGACGTGTACCAGGTCGGTATCCGATTCAGCTTTTCCCGAGTCTCCTAAGTTGTGTTTCTCCTAGAAGGAGAAATATGACATACCGGGCTACCCGGTACCAGCTCTCTCGACCCTGGCATCACAAAATGCATGCCAGCCACAGACACGAGTCTGCCCTCCTGCTGCTGAGCCAAGCTCGAGCAGGGGAAGGCTTGACAATAGGCTTTCTGTCACAGGGAGGTGTGAACACCTCCCAGACAGGCTTCAGTGTATTGGGGCTGGGTGGGTGCACTCTGAGAGTGCTTTGATGTCTGCACTGGGGGCACATTTGGTGGCCCTGTGCTTAGTCCAGCTCACACTGGTTGCAGGAGCCATTTGCTCCTGCTCTGGCGCGAAACTGGACAAAGGACATGGGTGTAGCCACCCCTCTACCCTGACCCTCCCATAGTTGGGTCCCCAGAGTTTGTCCCACCCCTTCCTTGGGTATAAAGTAGGAACCACTGACTACAGGACTTTAGATTTTACCTGGACTAAACTCTGCTACAGAAACCAAATACTTTGAAGATCTGCACGACGCTGGATGACTGAAGAATCTGCCTTGGAGTAAAGGAGTTACTCCCCTGCAAGGCAGGCACCTAAACGCATCTGACCAGTTTGCATCTCCCAAGCTCCTGAGGACTCCAAAGATTTCTGCAACACAGGAGGTAGGTTCCTGTGGTCTCTGAGGTTGATCTGCGCTCTCCGCTATACTGAGGCCCGTATCCCTCGTGGGGACCATTCAACCCGAACCCCTGTGCACTCTGTACATTTGCAGCAGCATATGCTTTTTGGTGACCCCTGAGGCTGTGCTTTGGGCTACTTGTAGTCCTGACCCCGAGCAGTGATTCCACTGAAGATTTCCGGCCTACACTCCACAAGTGTTCCGTGGGCTGGTATTTTGTGATTCCTCTAGAGTTCCCTTTGCGATCCCTGGTCCGTTGGTCTGTGGGCCCCTGTGATGGTAACTTTAACTTTCCGTGGGCTCTCCTGGTTGCTCCAGATGTGCCCTGACTCTCCATAGCTTGGAGAGTCCCCAGGACCTTGCTGGTCCTCACCTAAGCATCTTTCCTCTGACCGCGTGGGTTGCCGTTGCCAAGGCTTGCTGTTGTTCAATCCGGACACTGACCCCCCCAGCACTCGACATCCTTTGTGGGACAGCTCACCTCTGGACTTTGGTCATCCTTGACATCTCTTGGTCCCCGTGGCTGCAGAGTCAAGCTCCACCTCTTCTCACCTGAAACACCCAACATTGGTGGGCATTCATTTATCATGCCCCTAGTCACTGTGAAGTGGCCCAGACTCTGTCCCCTCTGCTTTCAGGTTCTTCTCAGCTCCGATCCAGGCTTGGATCACATCGGACACTTTTCATCTTCACGGCAGCAGCACTTTTCTGCATCACGCCATTGAAAACTACGAAGGTTTCCGAAATCACTTGACCCCTATGCACCCGGCTCCTCTGGGATAGGTAACGCGGGTATCTCGGTACTCTCAACGGTGCTGGCCTTAGAACCTTCTATGTTCAACTGGGTTTACTTAAAGGTCTCTCTTAAGTGTCCTTAATCTTTAAAATTCCAACCGCGACTTTTCTATAGAGTTGTACTGAGCATTGTTCAGACAGACCATAAGCCCCTTTTATGGCTAAAACAGATGAAGGGTGAGAACCCCAAACTTTTGAGATGGTCCATTTCCCTACAGGGGATGGACTATACAGTGGAACATAGACCTGGGAGTAACCATGCAAAGGCAGATGGACTTTCCAGATATTTTCACTTAGTACATGAAGACTCAACTGGTCAAGGTTAGTTTAATGTCCTGACGTTTGTAGGGGGGTTGTGTAGGAGAGTGGGAGCTGCTTTTTTATAGTTACCCCCACTTTTTTGTTGATGTTTCATTGTTTTTGACTATCCAGGACCCCAGCCTAGCTGCTTTCTCCTATAAATTGATTGCATGTACTTTAATTACACTCTAGATTGGATTCTGGGGTACCCTTATAAGTCCCTAGTATATGGTATACTATGTACCCAGGGCATAGGTACACCAGAGGCCTCTCAGGGGCTGCAGCATGTATTATGCCACCCCTGGGAGACCATTCAAAATGACACCACAGGTCTGGTACAGCAGCCTGTGTAAGGTGGAGCATGTACCCCCTTACTTAGATATAGGTTCACCTTATCTATCCTAAATCACTGCACATATAAACCAGTCACCCCTATGGCAGGCCTTATCAATTCTGAAGGCAGAGTGCTGGGTTTTATGTGAGAGGGTGCACCTGCATGAGCAGAGCCTCTCTGCAGCCTTCAGGACCTATATTCCGGTGTTGTTTGTGATGCAGCCAAACCATACACTCTTAAGTGCATTATAACCTCGCGGTAAATGCTAACTTTAAAACGGCTGCATGGAAACATGTTGTGTTTAGTGTCAAACACTTTGGAATCATACCTCTCACCAGTAACTAGCGGGGGAGGTATGATTCCACCCTCCCAGAGGGAGAAATATGACATACCGGGCTACCTGGTACCAGCTTTCTCGACCCTGGCATCACAAAATGGATGCTGCCAGCAATAGACACGAGTCAGCCCTCCTACTGCTGAGCCAAGCTCGAGCAGGGGAAGGCTTGACAATAGGCTTCCTGTCACAGGGATATGTGACCGCCTCCCGGACAGGCTTTAGTGTTTTGGAGCTGGGTGGGTGCACTCAGAGTGGTTTGATGTCTGCACTGCACCTAAACGCATCTGACCGGTTTGTATCTCCCGAACTCCTGAGGACTCAGAAGATTTCTGCAACACAGGAGGTGGGTTCCCATGGTCTCTGAGGTTGATCTGCGCTCTCAGCTATTCTGAGGCCCGTATCCCTCGTGGGGACCGTGCAACCCGAACCCCTGTGCACCGTGTACATTTGCAGCAGCATTTGCTTTTTGCCGACCCCTGAGGCTGTGCTTTGGGCTACTTGTAGTCCTGACCACGAGCAGTATTTCCACTGAAGATATCTGGCCTACACTCCACAAGTGTTACGTGGGCTGGTATTTCGTGATTCCTCTCAAGGTCCCTTTGCGATCCCTGGTCCGTTGGCCTGTGGGTCCCTATGAAAGTAACTTTAACTTTTCGTGGGCTTTACTGGTTGCTCCAGACGTGCTCTGACTCTCCATAGCTTGGAGAGTCCCCAGGACCTTGCTGATCCTCACCGAAGCATCTTTCCTCTGACCGCGTGGGTTGCAGTTGCCAAGGCTTGTTGGTGTTCACTCCATAAACTGACCCCCCCAGCGCTCAACATACTTCGTGGGACAGCTCACCTCTGGGCTTTGGTCATCGTCTCCTGGTCCCCGTGGCTGCAGAGTCAAGCTTCACCTCTTCTCACCTGAAACACCCGACATCGGTGGGCATTCATTTATCGTGCCCCTGGTCACTGTGAAGTGACCCAGACTCTGTCCCCTCTGCTTTTAGGTTCTTCTCAGCACCGATCCAGGCTTGGATCACAAGGGACACTTTTCATCTTCACGGCAGCAGCACTTTTCCGCATCACACCATTGAAAACTACGAAGGTTTCCGAAATCACTTGACCCCTATGCACCCAGCTCCTCTGGGATAGGTAACGCGGGTATCTCAGTACTCTCAAGGGTGCTGGCCTTAGAATCTTCTATGTTTAACTGGGTTTGCTTAAAGTCCTCTCCTAGGTGTCCTTAATCTTTAAAATTCCAACCACGACTTTCCCATAGAGTTGTACGGAGCTCGCGTCTATGTTCTCACACTGCACCCGCCCCCCGTGGGTCCCCTGTGTCACTACCTTGAGTGGTTCCTTGGGGTCCCAGCGATTCTACGTGCTCTAGGCACTGTGTCTAGTCAAGTCGTGGTTGTTATACCACTTTTAGTATTTGGTTTGGTCTCCCCCTGGGGCCCACTGTGTATTGTGCAATTTACTGTTGTTCTAGTGATTTCATATTGTGTGCTTTGTTCTCTAATCTCATAAAGAGGTTAGTAGAGAGTGTTTAGTAATAAATACATATATTTTATATATTCCTTGTGTGGTTCTCCTTTCATTTGGTCCTTCAGGAGGTTCTAATCTGGTAAACCAAGCTGCTTTACATTCCTTCAAGACTTAGCCTGAAGGCTGCTCTCCATAGCTACCGCTAGGATAGCTTTCAATAA
Organism: Triturus cristatus; assembly: GCF_964204655.1. NCBI lineage: Eukaryota > Metazoa > Chordata > Amphibia > Caudata > Salamandridae > Triturus > Triturus cristatus. The sequence goes on along the minus strand of NC_140588.1, from coordinate 1,091,740,615 downwards.
AGGTTGTCTTTAACCTGATCAGAGCATTGGCGAGCATTTCTGTACATAGCACGACCCTGATTCTAGTGTGGTGACACCTATAAATGCAGAGAATCTACCAAGGCTCTCAACAGGGATAACACCCCAGGGGCAGAGGTGGCTGATAAGAAGACCAAATGGAACCCACTTTCTACCCCACACGACCCAGAGGTGGTCGCTCCCGCTTCTGCTGCGACTCCAGGCGCGGACAAGGTGCGATCCAAGACACAGGATATTGTTTTAAGAATTATTCTGTTTTTCAAAATGTTATTGTGGGGAAAGAGTGGGTTTGTTCCCAGACAAGTGAATACAGATCTCCTTGGGTACTAGAGACCATACAAGGTTTCACACTGGAGTTTAATGGCTCCCCAATTCAGTCTGGTCCCCCAAGGCAAATGGATTTTTCCCAAACAGAACAGTCTTTTATAGACTCAGAAATTCAAAGACTATTGGACAAAGGGGCAATATGTCTTTCAGTACTGCATCCCAAGGGGTTCATAACCCCCATTTTTCTGGTTAAAAAGAAGGGCGGAGGTCACCGGTTAGTTCTAAATCTCAAAGATTTCAATGCTGGATACTGTACAGACATTTTAAAATGGAAGGCATTCATTAGCTATGGGATAGCCTACAAGAAGGTGACTGGATGGTTCGCCTGGACCTGAAAGATGCCAATCTTTCCGTTCCCATTTCCCTCTCTCATAGACGGTTCCTGCAGTTCATCTGGTGAGGTCAGCGCATGGAATTCACGTCCCTTCCCTTTGGAGTCTCATCAGTACCTTGGTGTTTCACCAAACTGATGAAACCAGTGGTGGAGTGTTGGAAATGGGGTCTCTAGTTGGCAAGGGTTTGCACCTTTGTCCAAGTAGAGACCCTTCCTTCGAGTCAGGATGAGGGAGTTACACTCCTAAAATAACCCCTACTTACCCCCTTGGTAGCTTGGCACGAGCAGTCAGGCTTACCTTAGAGGCAGAGTGTAAAGCATTTGCACATAACCAACAGTAATACAGTGAAGACACCACAAAAAGACACCACACCATTTTAGAAAAATATCCAATACTTTTATATATCCAAAACAAGACAAAAAACGATAAAATTCCACCATACAGTTCTCAGAAATTTTCGGTAATCAAAATAGACTTGCAATACAGTTCCTTGAAGTCGATAGCTTCGTCTGGGGCTATCACGGGCCCGTGATCAACAAATCAAACAGTTCTGGCTGACCACGGCGTCGCGGGCCAGCTACGGTGTCAGGAAAACCCGCAAAATAGTACCTTTAGAAATGTAGGTCATCAGCGACCTCTCGATGAGCCCCGTAAGGCTGGCGTCCGCAGGCGTCGGTTCCAGAGGTCGATGTAGGGGTCGTCGGGCCCTTGAAGTCACACGCGTTGCAGATCGAATTCCTCGGGGTTGGAGTCGGGAGTGTCGGCGGACATCTGGGCTGTGGGCCGAAGTGCAGTGGTGCGGCGTGCGGTGCCCTCAGGTCGCAGTGCAGGCAGTGTCTCGGTGAGTATAGCCCATTGGTAGATGCCAACATGTGTATAAATGTAAAGGATATAAAGTCCCATCTTCAGCAGAACAACCATGGCAAATCTTAAGATGTCGACAGTTCCAGCCTTTCTAAGGAGGTAAGGACCAATCTTCACGTGGAGCCTGTGTACGCCACGAAGATCCCAATCTGTGTCTTTGCTTTCCCTTGTGTTTGGATTGTCGGCGTGAAGGGCCGTCAGAAGAGGAGTCTGATTCGAGTGGTGGCGGAGTGGGGTGCTTCACATGTATGTCTTCGTTCGTCCATGTAAACACCTCCTCAGGGGTGTCGAAGAATACGGTGCAGGAGTTGTATATTATTCGTAGGCAGACCGGAAAGGAGCAGGGCATAGGAGATTTCGAGGCTTCTGAGGTGAGCCTTCGCTTTCATGAAGTAACATTTCTGCTAGACTAGTCTAGTATAATCTGGGAATATCATGATGTGCTGTGAATCAAATGAGAAGAAGTTCCGCCGCCTGGCCTGTCGTAGAATATTGTCACGTTGTGTAAGTTGAGAATTCTTTATGTTACGTCCATTACCCCACGGGTATCCTGGCGCTGTATTACGTGATTACCGCTGCTGACACACATTCCTAGAAAGGTGGCAATTGCTGCATATCATCAAGCGAGACTGATTTACTCCTTTGGAAAGAACCATGTTTTAAATCTCTTTCTAAACTTTAGTAGATCTTCTGTCTGTCTTAGGGTTGATGGGATCTCATTCCAGAGTCGGGCTGCTTCAATGCTGAACGCTCTTCCTCCAATCTCGTTGCTTTAAACCCGGACCTGTTTACTAGGTAGGCTGATAAAGATCTTAGGCTTCTTGTTGGGGCATACCATTTAAATTTGTTTTGTAACAGGATAGGCCCAAGACCGTATAGTGCCTCAAACATGATACAGAGAGATTTGAACTGTATCCTCTGCATCAGAGGGAGCCAATGGCGCTCTCTTAGAGACAAGGATGCCGATGACCTACGGGGTCTGTTTAAAGCCAGCTTTGCAGCCATTGTATGGACTCTCTGGAGTCTCTTTATCAAAAAGTTTGGGGCACCTAATAACAGAGCATTACAGTAATCTAATCGGCTCAGGATGACACTTCTTACCACTAGGGCTCTGGCCGAGACAGGGAGCATTGGGAGAATCTTTCATAGTGCTCCGATGAGGGAAAAACAAGTTCCTGCAGTTTTATTCACCTGGGATTCTAGGCTATGTTTTTTTGTCAAAAACTTCGCCCTGATTACCGACTGTCCCTGAGGGTATTGGGGGCTTATCTGAGCGAATGGGCCAAAAGTTAGTCGGGAGGGAGAGAGGAATTTTCGTTGCCATGCAGAGTAAGATCTCCGTTTTGTCACAGTTAAACTTCAGGGAATTATCTTTGAGCCATCCTGCAGTCTTTCCATACATTCGTGGAAGCTGTTGAGTGACACTGATTGATTCCCTTCCAGTGACAGAATAAGCTGTGTGTCGTCAGCGTAATTTACTAAATTGACTTTAAATGACTTGATGATGGAGATCAGTGGGCTCATATAGATATTAAACAATATAGGACTTATTGCTGATCCCTGAGGGACACCGTATTTAATGTTTCCAAATTCAGATTGAGGGGGGGGCACAGCCTGTTGTCTGTTAGACAGGTAGGACTGGAGCCACTTTTCTACCATACCTCCCACTCCAATTGCGGTGATCCTATTCAAAGAGTTCTGTGGTTGACCGTATCAAATGCCTCAGACATGTCCAATAGGATCAGTATGACAGATTATCCTTTGTCTGCTCGCATTCTAAGTTCATCCATGACTGTTAGTAGGGCGGTTTCAGTTCCATTTCCTGGTCGAAAGCCAAATTGCTCATCTTCCAGTCTGTGATTGGTTTCAAGAAAGAAAGAGAGTGTTTTCCTTACAAATCATTCTATTATTTTTACTGGGTAAAGTAGAAGGGGTAACTTTGCTCAATTGATTGACGCTTCCTAGAGACGATCTTACCTGGGTGAAGCTGGGGAGCTCGCAGGAGCGGACGCTTAGAGTTCCAGACGCGAGGCGGACTGTTCCCTCTTCTCCCCCCCGCCGTTGTTGCAGGCTTGGGCGTCATACGTGGGGAGTGCAGGACTACGACTCCCATGATTCCTGGGAACGCCGCCCCCATCCGCCAGCACTTCCGTGCCCGGAGGCGCTAAATTCAAACGGCTCCCTCGGTGGAGCGGGTAACTTTGCTCAATTGATTGACGCTTCCTAGAGACGATCTTACCTGGGTGAAGCTGGGAAGCTCGCAGGAGCGGACGCTTGGAGTTCCAGACGCGAGGCGGACTGTTCCCTCTTCTCCCCCCCGCCGTTGTTGCAGGCTTGGGCGTCATACGTGGGGAGTGCAGGACTACGACTCCCATGATTCCTGGGAACGCCGCCCCCATCCGCCAGCACTTCCGCGCCCGGAGGCGCTAAATTCAAACGGCTCCCTCGGTGGAGCGGGTAACTTTGCTCAATTGATTGACGCTTCCTAGAGACGATCTTACCTGGGTAAAGCTGGGGAGCTCGCAGGAGCGGACGCTTGGAGTTCCAGACGCGAGGCGGACTGTTCCCTCTTCTCCCCCCCGCCGTTGTTGCAGGCTTGGGCGTCATACGTGGGGAGTGCAGGACTACGACTCCCATGATTCCTGAGAACGCCGCCCCCATCCGCCAGCACTTCCGCGCCCGGAGGCGCTAAATTCAAACGGCTCCCTCTGCGTCGCGGGACGCGCGCGGGCGGCGCCGGGAGAAGCCCGGGACAAGGGCGGGACCGTCTGTAGCCATCCGAGGCCGGAGGCGGCTGGGCTGGGCCTCCCCCCCTTGATATTTGTCTTTGGTTACTAGCTATATCATATTCTCTATTGTACCCAGCTGCCTATTTTTCTGCTAGGAGGCTTTGATCGAATTCACTAACGGCCTGGTCCCGCACTAGCAATGTCAACTCGCTCAGGCAAAAGCTTGAGGGGGAGTGGGGGGGGTACGGTTGGCACTATGGACCAGTTTATTACCCGTGTGGCCAATGTTATTGATAAAGAAATCATCATGGCTGAGCGACGGCTATCCCGTGGCCCACCTGGTGATAGACGATGCTCGATGGGCCCGATAGCATTGATACCCTCCCCGGAGCGAACACTGGATCCACTCTACCCTGTCCCCTCTCCCCTGGACCACCCTCGGGTGGCTGCCCTTAGAGCCAATATAGAAGGCCTGGAAAATTTGACGGCCATGGCACTCAATGCCCAAAACTATGAGGCCCCAGACCTAGTAGTATCCAAGTCAGCCACCTCCTTCTTGTCCCCGGTTAATCCTATTACCCACCCAAAGTCGCCCCCCCGGCGGCTATTAGGGTGCAGGCGGAAATCCACCCAGCCCCCCCCCTCTAAAAGGAAAAGACTCGACACCCCACGGAAAAGTAGACTGTCTAAAGACCGTAAGAGACAGAGGCGGGTGGGTGTCAGGAGGGGTGGTTTTGTTAATGCAGCAGGGTGGGCTCCTAGCTCATTACAGGGAGATAAGGACGAGGCCCTAACTGAGGGGCTAGCGACTAGTGCTCTTAATGATCAGTCTGGTAGCAGTGCAGTGACTCTTTCCCCAGATTCTCCCCTAATTGCAAATATGGAGAAAATAATGAAATCTTTACTCCTTCCAGTATTAGACAAAATTAGAGGGCTAACTGAGCGGGTGGACAAATTGGAGCAGGCAACCCTAGACAACTTTTTTTCCCTAAAATCTTTCATAAAATTGCAGCTAAGAACGAGGGATGTTGAATTAGGGGGGGGACCCGACAGTAGGGTGACGTCTACAGTCCACCATAGCACTGCCATTACAGTAGATAACATTCCAGTTGCACTCGAGTTGACCGACCGCAATCCGCACCCTACTGCGTTGGCTGTAGGCATTCCCACCATTCCTGGCCACCCCGTATCTAAGCCTGTAGAGAAACTCAAGTCCTTTAAGGCCACTAATAATATTCCAGACAAAATTATGGCATGTTCCTCAGCCTCGGCTATTTCTGGCGAGGCAAATTCCACTACTAAAGCCATCTCTCCAGTAGCCCATAGTGCACCCGAGATCTCAATACCCAATCTAGCTGGAACTGTAAAGGCCCACGCGCTGCAGCCAGGTGAGGGCTTTAAACGTGGGAGGGTTCACACTGTAAATCTCCCCTCTGATTGTCAGCCTTATGTGGCTGTGTTGACTGGGGTGCCAGTGCTCAGCTCGGGCAGGCGCGAGTCATACACTGAATTGTTTAATAAGACCCTATTTTGGCTCAAACAGAATAGACCGTTGCCCGAATTTTGGGAGGGCCGGATTATCCACGTACGAAGAGTTGGCTGGATTGGCACTAGGGAAAAAACTATAAGTGGGGATAGCATCATAGTGAACTTTGAAGATCCAAGGATTGTTAGCTATGTATGCAGAGGATCCATGAAGGAGCATAGCCCAACAGGTAGTGGGGGCTCAATTGGCATTTGCGATCTCAGTTATTTCAACCCCCCAAACCCGACTGTGAGGCCAGCCGGAGTCCCTATGTGGGAGGGTCGGGACGGCAGACAGACTCGTGATAGCCTCTCCCAATTTAGTCTATTTAATAATACCCCCTGCCAGTCGCATGGTCGATTCTGGCAAGGCTATTGACAGGCAATTCGTCCAACATGGGAGTCACACATTGAAGTTTCCGGGGAGATGCAAACCGACAGCTTACTCTCCGGAGTGCAGCTGGTGAGGTCAACCACCAGTACCCTCTCCCCTTTAACCAATCCTAGGGGGCATCCACAGGTGTTGACTCAGCTTAGCAGGGAGCCGCCTGATGGGGGCATTCAAACTTTACATGCCATGGTATCACCCGCCGGCGAAATGGACACTGCCATTGCCAACACCCCTACTGTCAGGGCACTTGCATTGGGGCAGGGAGGGGTCGCAGTGTGTCCCTGAAGGTAGCTAGCTGGAATGTAGCGGGTCTAGCTCGGAACATAAGCGTTCCTGATTGGAATGTGTTTATTGAATCATTTGGGATCTGTTTGTTCCAGGAAACCTGGTGTCTGGAACCACAGCATAAATTGGGTTACACCACCTACTTTGTACCAGCTGTACGTTCGAACGGAGGGAAGGGGCGCCCTTCGGGAGGATTGATAACCTGGGCAAGCATCTCCCTGCGGTACTCCATTAAATGCACAGCCACTAACTCACCGGACCTTCAGAGATTATCTGTGAGAGGCCCGTGTGGAGGAGGAGTGCTTGAAATTTTTAATATCTACGTTAGAGGCACTAGGGGCGGTCTATCCACTCTCTCCTTAACCGGCATTGACGAAGAACTCAGGAAGTGTGGTCCAGATTCCCTCGTTCTACTTGCCGGGGATTTTAACTGTACATTTGAACCCCTCGCTGTGGATGATGTGCTGGGTGTCAGCGACGACGATGCAAGGAGAGGCATCCCGCCGCTGCAAACCGCTCCAATTAGAAGATGGACCCAAAATGCAATTGACCTTAATGCCCTTTGTCTGGAGCATGACCTTAGAGCAACCAATGGTAGATCCATTTCAGATCAAATGGGGGCCCATACGTTCAACAGAATAGGCCTGTAGGATTGACTATATTCTGCTGAACTTCCGTATGTGGGCTTTTCTGGTGGATATGGAGGTCCTGCCATCTATTGACAGTGACCATAACCCTTTATCTCTGTCTCTGTCCCCCCTGTGAAGGGGCATCTCCCCACCCTTAATCCCACATGTGTGGAAATCATCACATGAAGTGTGCCCCTCCAACTGTGGCAGGCGCCTGAAATGGAAGAGTATCTCCGGGAATGAGGGAAAGATGCTGGAGGTACAATTAGTAATGGCTAATATTATACCTCGCCTAGATTCCCCCTCTATCAGTGCGCAGGAGGTATCCGCAGTGTTTGCTCAAACCATGAAGGCAATAGGTGAGCTATTCGTAGCCCATAATGCGGGAAAAGGGGATATTAAGAGAGGTGGAAGGAAAGGTACTGCTTGGTGGTTCTCAGCGGCATGTCGCGCGGCCAAAAGGGAACTAATAAAGGCAGTGAAATCTAAAAATGGAGCCCTGGTTTGCGCCTCAAGGGGCAATTATAGGAGGGCTATAGCAAAGGCAAAGGCAGATTGGGAGGATCAGTTCTGGTGTGACCTGAAGGCCGCTAGCCTAGGGAAGGACGCCAAGGGTTTTTGGGACCTGTTAAGAACCAGGGAGAAACCCGTGGACTTAATGATTACATGCAACGTACCGGAGTGTGCGTGGTTTGATCACTTCTCCCAGCTCTACTCAATGGTCCCGGATGAGGGGGAAAGTCTGACAGTATGCCATCCTCATGTATCCTGCCAGCTCAATGACGAGCTTCTTTTTACACCTAAGGAAGTGGTGGGGGCGATCAAATGTCTTGTCCCCAATAAAGCAGCAGGTCCGGATGGCATACCAGGAGACTTGCTACGCACCAATCCGGAAGAGTGGGGAAAACTTATTTCTGCCCTATTGAATTCCAGCTTTGATGGGGCATCCTTCCCGACCTCATGGAAGGGTGCTGAGGTCGTCCCAATCTTTAAGAAAGGGTGTCGGAATGACCCAGCCAACTACCGCCCAATAAGCCTCTTAGACACCTCTCAAAAGGTGGCTGGAAAAGTGGTTTTGGTCAGGGTATTGCAGTGGGTTGAGGAAAAGGGTATTCTTTCAGACTTACAGGCTGGCTTTAGATCGGGTATGGGGACGATAGAGCAATCCTTTCGGCTCATGATGTTATACTGGAAAGTGGTTGTACTGGGCAAAGGCAGCCTGTATCTCGCTTTTATAGACTTGCGGACTGCCTTTGACCTGGTCCCCCGCGGACAACTTTGGAGTGTGCTTGACCAACAAGGTATTCCATCTTACCTACTAAGCATGTTGATAAAACTCCATGCTGACAACTTCGCACAGATCAGGTGGGGTAATCAGGGGCAAAAAACACCACGCATACCCGTAAATTGAGGGGTACACCAGGGATGTGCCCTAGCCCCCACTCTGTTCTTACTGTATGTCAATGGAGTGGTGGAGCACCTGCTACAACATCCTGCAGATGCACCATCCCTGGCTGGCAGAAGAATACCAACCCTTCTATTTGCAGATGACACCCTCCTGATCTCTAAAACCCCGGTAGGTTTACAGAGGCTACTATCCAATTTTAAGTCTTTTTGTGATGCTAGGGGGTTAGTTATCAACACAGCGAAGACTAAGTATCTGGTCCTCAACCCTCCGAAAAAGTTGGCCAAACCACCGACCCTTGATTCCGTTCCCCTCGAGAGGGTCTCAGAGTTCGACTACCTCGGTATCCGTCTCTGCGACTCCATGAGTTGGAAATGTCACCTCCAAAAGATGTTGCTGACCCATAAGAGGGTGGTGGGTGCCCTTCTTAAGGAACATCGTGCCTCAACCCTTAAACCCATTGCTCCTGTACTAGATATTTACAGGGCAAGGGGAGTCAGTGCTGCTCTCTATGGGGCCGAACTCTGGGGGGTATATAATGTGGACCACCTATCCCGCTCAGAAAGCAAATTCCATAAAGATTTAATGGGGCTCCCCTATAGCACCCCAACCCTCCCACTGCTTCTAGACATGGGTACTCGGCCGATCAGCGATCTGGCTAGGCTCCGTCCCCTTCTCCTATGGGCGAGAATCTGGAGAACTCCAGAACTGTCCAGCTATGCGGACGGTCTAATCGACGTGTTGGGGTCACCAGGCTGGACCAAGATCTATTGGTTGAGGGAAGTCAAGCGTCTTCTCGTCAATCTTGGTCTTGGCGAGGCCTGGAATAATAGATCTGCACCCCCAAAGTCTGAGCTGAAGAAGATATATTGGAGATGGGTAGCCGATGGTAGAAGCAGTAATGCTAATTTGTGCAGGTCCACCATGGATTTTCTTCTGGTCAAGGAGGTGCATTCTTGTGAACCATACCTGGATGTCATCTCTAACCATAGGGATAGGGCACTATACTTCCAATTTAGGATAGGTTTACTTCCCGTTGGAGAACTGACTTCCAGGTGGAAGGCCCCGAACCAGACAACTCCCTTCTGCCCACTTTGTGAAAAGAGGACTGAGTCAGTTCCCCATTTGCTGTTTGAATGTCCGGCCTATGCAGCCCCCCGGAGTAGATGGTTAAAGCCACTCTGTAGAGCACTTGGAACTAGACACTATCAGGAGGCCTTACGAATATTGAAAAACGTGGTTTAGCAAAGTTCCTAGGATGGGCTTGGCGCATCAGATCAATTAGGCTTTCGTATCTTGTTTAATCTGTTTTTTTAACAAAATTATATATGGTTCTTATCTAACTTATTGGTGCCAGTTGTAGTATGAAATGTACGATTATCTCTCTATGTATTGGCTCCTTTTTACTATTTTATTGTTTTCTTACTGTATTATCACTTTTTAAGATATTATCATATCGAAATAAAGCCTTTTGACTGACTGAAGGGATTTAGGCCTGTAGTTATTGGGGGACATGGGTTCTAAGGTAGGTTTCTTCAAAAGTGGCATAACTATAGCCTGTTTCCATAGTGATGGTACTACTCCACTATGCAAGGATTGGCAGCATGTCTTTCGGAGTTGTGGGAAGAGTTCCTCCTTCAATTCTTTCCACACTCAGTGCGGTAATGGATCCAGCGGGGAGCCTGAGGACACACTCAAGGCTAACTTGGTAAATGACATCCTCTGTTAGAGTCTCAAAATGTTCCAAAGTCTCTGTCTTATCCTTATCCACTTTATCATTCCCCTGAACCAGTGATGGCATCTTAGCCGATCTAGTCTGGTCATGCCCTACTGATTGATCTGTATGGCTAGTTTCCAGCCCATCAATGATTTTACTAATTTTCTCCTCCAAAATACAACCAGACTACCACATAGGCCTTGTGTGGTGGTGATCTTGTTTTTAAGGCTGTCTTGTTTAGGTCATTCACTATTCTAAATATGCTTCTGGCGCTATTATTGCTGCCAGATTAGTACAGGCATAGTATTCTGCTTTTGCTTTGGAAATCTCAATTTTATAATTACTCATGGCTACTTTCAGGGCTATTTTATCGTCTTGCACATTGAATTTCCTCCACTTCCTTTCTGCCTGTTTACAGCCTATTTTTAGTTTCTTTTGCTCCACATTATACCAAGGTGCTGACGGTCTATGTGTGTTTTTTTAATTGTTTTATTTGGACTTTGTGATTTAGGGTTGTTCTAATCTGTTTACAAAATTCTAGATAGTTTTCGTCCATCGATTTATTTATGTCGAAGGGACTTTCCTTGTTGAACAGAGGGTTTTCTTTTGATAGGCTACAAAGTTTGTTCCATTCTCTGCCAAGGCGGTTAGTTTCCACATTAGCGATTATCGGTCTGGGCTTGGCTCCAGGAGGAGGCTTCTTGACCAGGGCCCTGTGCTCCCTCTCAATGACGAAGCAGGAGGAAAGAGAATCCGTCGGCAGCCAGCTCTGCAGCCAAGTAGTAAGAAACTGATATCTTTGCCTTTGCAGCCCTTGGCAAAGCCCACAAAGCGGAGATTGTTTTGGCGCGCTCTTCCTTCAGCATCTTCCACACATGTTGCAAGGACTTTCGTCAAGTTCTCACGGGTGTTTACCTTTTTTTGAAGGATGGTCACGGTGTCTTCTATGCCAGAGACCCTCGTCTCAGTTTCAGTGAGCTTCTCTACTGCGTTTCTTAAATCTTTTTGCAGGAGCATGACATTGGAGCTTACCGCACCGATTTTGGCATCCAGCATCTCTGTGGTTTGTGTAATGGCGGCCGGTAGGGTTGTGTTATCAGCGGCAGTGGTAGGTGGGTTTCCAGCATCTGCAGCAGAGGCACTTGTCCCTGCTTAGCTGTTTATGGTACTCTGCTTTGAGGCTACACCGGATGGCTTATCTCAGGTCATTCTGAATAGATTTATAGGCTTTGGTCGGCAACCCCTACAGAGGGATAATTGGCATGTGTCTCATAGACCGTTTTAGATGCTGGCTGGGGACTAGGTATTCATCTTTGTTGTGTATTAATGTCACTCTGTGCATCTGCTTGTGATGAGGATGATGGACACTATCCCTTCCAGCAGAAATGAGGCCGGGGGGGGACTCAGCACCCACAAGCTGCATCGAAACCTGGGCTGGCCGCTTCTGCGGGCAGGGGTACTCCCACACCCCCTAATGGGTGCCTCACCTGAGTTTATCATGTAGTTGTGGCAGCCGGTGGGCCACTCCTTCCCGGTAATCCCAGGCCACCTGGGGGTGGATCGGTTTGTTTTACTAGACCTAAGACAGTTTTTGTTAGTGTATTGCATGGTAAGGTCACACACCCATGCCATATAATACACCCGCATCCTCACATTGGTGCCTAGCGGTGGGATCCAGAGCAGACAATTAATAAGTTGGTAACCACTGAAAAGATCTGCCAAGTCGACACTGAGAAGAAGTTATAAAAGTTTAGCCAAGTTCTGTACATCCAAGGCACCGTTTTACTATAGCTACTAAAAAGTTGACACGTTTCTCAGAAAGTGGTAAAAGTCTTTTTATAAAGTCTCCAAGGATGGAAAACATGAAAATGTACTTGGCCATCCTGCTCACCCTGAGGATCAATGATTTGAGGGTACTGTGTAGGGATAGGACATTCAGCCCACGGATCACTGCCAAGAAGGAGAACCTTGAGAAGGACCTCAGAGCCTAGGTGGAAGCCAGGAGAGCCAAATTGGCAGAGATCGACCCCGACAGTGGGGAGGAGGAGGATGGCAGAGATCTCTTGGACATGGAGGGGAAGAATTAGAGTGTGACCCCCACAGTTCGTTTAAATCAGGACACCAGATCAGGAAGTCAGAAGAGCTTCACTACAGTGAGGAGACCTAAGGCCCTAGAAGCACAGCTCATATTCACAGAGACCAAAGAGAGGAAGCTGGCTCTAGGAGAAAGGAAACTGGTCTTAGAAAAGAAGGGGGTCAAGCGGGGTCTGAAGCTCTAAGGTCTTCTTGGCAGCAACAACGAAGCAGAAGTAGATGCAGAGGGTGCATATGACCCCAAGTTGCCCAAGGCTATTGTTCTTTAATATGTAGAGGGGCTGACATAGACAAATGCCTGGCATCCTATAAGTGGGCTCTCAGGATGGGCAGGGCTGGTACCCAAGATTGCAGATCCTTGTGCGAACTAGTTCCAACAGTAGGTAGAGATAAACTGCTGACACTAGAAGATTAGGTGGCAGAGTCATACACTGACATGAAGGAGGCACTCATCGAGCTTTTTGGTTTAACCCCGGAGGAGTACACACAAACGTTCAGGAACACACACAAAGGGTACATTTGTAAATACCTCTGTGAAGTCACTGGAAGGCTGAATAAAGGGTAACAAAGTAGATACCTATGAGGGGCTCTACAATTTGGTGGTTAAGGATCACATACTTACAAATTGATCCTCAGAGAAGGTACTCCAGCAGCTAGAGAATTCAAAGCTATCTAGCCCTAGAGAGATGGGGAAGATAGCTGATGAAGGGGTAGGCACTAGGGTGCCCAAAAAGTTCCCACTGTGGCAATCACAAGAAAGGAGGAACCCCCCCCCCAAACATAAAAAATCAGAAATTCCCAATGAGTCCCCAAAAGATGCCCAAGGGGCTGGAGCAGAGTCACATCCCATTCAAAACTAAGGGGGAATCTATGGAAGAATTGTGACCCTACCAAGGTTGTGGTGTGCTAGGACTGTAAACTGCCAGGGCACTGTGTGGGCATCAAAAAGTCACCCACCGGTGACCACCTCAAAAGCATGGCAAGTGCAAGGATAGGGTTGAAGTTGTCCCTAGGGATTGCCAGGGCTATACTGAAGCCACTTTAGTCTGCATGGTCGGGAAAGAAGTGGAACCCTTGGCTCACTGGCATGCTAGTATGGGGAAGTACAGGTAGTGGCCATAAATCAACAGGGGGGGGGGGTTGCGAGTTCAGGCCATGAGAAATACAGGTGCTGCATCACCATGGTCATGGCCAAGCTGGTTTCCCAGGGGCAGATCATATCTGATGATGTGTACCAGATAGTTACCTCTGACAAGGTTACAAAGTATGATCCCATAGCTATGGTAGGGAAGGGGTTATTGCCCCTAAGAAAGTAGCTGTGCCCCCTGCCATCACAGAGATGGAGAGTAGGACTCATGCAGCAATGCTGGGTCTCCCTTAGTGGGTATGTGTCTGCACTAGAGCCCAAAAGACCTTAACGGAAAGTCCAAGACCTTTGAAGCCCCAAAAAAATAGCACACGGTCTCAATTCCAAGAGAAAGGACAGGAAGTCTGGCAAGGCCACTTCCCAAAGCCTAGGGGGAACCTAACTCTCAGGGGGAAGGCCTGGTGCCTAAACATGAAGATGCCTCCTTGAGAGATTTGCCTGACCTAGCAAAGCTCCTAGGGACAGGTGGACCCTCCAGACATGACTTGAGCCAGGGACAAAATACCTGTCCCACTCTTGAGAGCCTGAGACAGCTGTCTGTCAAATAAGAGGAAGGTGATCGCACTGGAACCCATAAGGTGTACTGGGTGGAGGGAATCCTGTACCGTAAGGCAGGGAACCCCAAATCAGGGACAAACAGGAAAGTGATGGTCCCCCAACAGAACAGGGAGGTACTCCTTAACCTGGACCATGACATACCCTTAGCTGGACATCTGGGGCAGACTAAGACCTGGTAAAGGTAAGTTAACCACTTTTAATGGATCCAAACTTCAGAAAAGGTGAATTAGTTGTGTTACTCCTGTGTTGCCTGCCAAGCCAATGGCAAGGCAGGTAGCAAGCGAAAGGCTCTCTTTAGGATTACGCCTGTGGGTGGAACCCCCTCTGAGAGGGTGGGGATCAATTTTGTTGGTTCCCTAGACTAACCTACTACTTCTGGCAATAGGTTCATCTTGGTGGTAGTCGACCAGGCCATTAGATACCCCAAAACTATTCTCCTTAGAACAGTTACTGCTCTTTCAGTAGCTAGGGCTCAATTGGCATCTTGACCAGAGTTGGGTTTCCTAAGGAGGTAATTTCAGATAGGGGCACAAACTTCATGTCTGCCTATCTGAAAGCCATGTAGGCTAGGTGTGGAGTGACGTATAAGTTCACTACCCGCTACCATCTCCAATTAAATGGTTTTGTAGAGAGATTCAATAGGACCACGAAAGACATGATTATGGGTTTGTCTGAGAAACTCAGAAGGAAATGGGATGTTTTCCTGCCATGACTGCTGTTTGCATACAGGCTGGTTCCTCAGCAAGGACTAGATTTCAACACGGTTTACTCATGATGTGGACAACGGTGACAACTTGCCTGTCAAAAGTAAAATCTACAGATTGTCAGGCCAGGTCAAAACGTAGCTTCAAATATGAGGTTGCAAAGATGCTAGAGTTGGGGGTAGTGAGCCATCTAGTAGTTCATGTGCAAGCCCAGGCCAGTAGTTCTGGTGCCCAAGCCACACTCCAAGGGGTGGGGGGGGGGGGTGGGGATAGAAATGAGATTTTATGTGGACTACAGAGGCTTAAATGCAGTCACCAAGACTGATGCTCACCCTTTACCATGAGCTGATCAGCTCATTGACCAGTTAGGGGCTGCAAAATATCTGAGCACCTTTGACCTGACTTTGTATTATTTGCAGCTAGCCGTCACACCAGGGGCCAAGGTGAAGGTCTGCTTTTTCAAACCCTGAAAGCCAGATTCAATTCAAAGTGATGCCCTTTGGACTGAAAAATACACCTGCGATCTTCCAGAGGTTGGTGAATAGATTGCTCTCAGGTACGGAAGACTTTAGTGCAGCTTATTTGGATGATAGTGTTATGTAAGAAGCTGGCCCTTTATATATCAAAACGAGATATATTGTGTAAAAAGTCCAGGGGTTCCCTAAAAAGTGGACTCTAGCAAACCCAAGGTGCTCTTCTAGGGGGTAGTGTAGTTGAGTTGCCTTAGACTTGGAGGAGTGCAAGACATCTGGAAATACACACACCGTTCAGTAAATGACACACATGACTCAATAAGGAGATCCACACCAATTTATAAAAATAACACGTATCTTTATATAAGTTTAGGCAGCGGAAGCAATACGTCCAGGTAAGTATGTTTTTAAATAGAAATTCTTTTCTGTTCAAAAAGTCGACACTTAGTGCAATTTTTTGTATTCAGACAAAATATCTAGAAAAAAAATATTGTGTGATAAACATATCATGTTTTAAATATATTGTGGTAAGTAATGTCGAAGTCTAAAATATTGAAATTAGTTGTATTAAATATAATTGTCAAATTTTAATGTTAAAAATATAATTGTATATAATATTGATATTTAAGTAAAATAAAGTTTATAATGAATTATTGTTTTGTTTAAATATTAAATGAAAAAAATGCAATAATTTTTTGTGTAAATTTGTATGTTTAAATGAATTAAAATTGTAGAATTGTTTTTTATGTGTTTAATAATATGTTTAGCAGCAGGACGTTGGGTTTATAGTAGATAAGGGTGGGGAGTGATTTAAAAGAATTGTATAATTTTTTTACATTTTTATATAAAGTAATAGAATTTTTGAAGATTTAGGAGTTGGGTTTATAGGAGATAAGGGTGGGGAGTAAATAAAAACAAAATGAAAAACATTTAAAAAAATGTATTTAAAAAAGTATTGAATTTTTTTAATTTATATCGAATATGTGGACAAATATTAGTGGGATGTTGTAATAGTGGATATGTGTGAATTTTAAAAAAAAGTTATATAACATTTCGAAATAAATGTTATTTAATTTTAATTTAGGAGTGGGATGTTGGTGCTATAGGTGATAAGGGTGGTTAATAATTTAATATTGTAAAAAAAAATGGAATATTTTTTCAAAAGAATTATTTATTTTTTAAATTATTTTAATTTTAGAAAGCTTGTTTTAGGAATTTTATTTTTAGAGCATATGGGCGAGAAGGTATGTTACATTTTGTTATGAATTTTAAAATGCATTTTAAATATTGAAAAAAGAATGGAAATAATTTAGAAAATGATGTGTGTTTATTTTTAATTTGAAATAAAAACTTAATTTGTGATTACATTTAAAAAATATATTATTTGTATGTGTTTTTTTTCTTCAGTTAAGATTACTTGGTATTTTTAATTATCTTTTTTAATGCTTTGTAAATATAAATTTCAATTTAAATATGAAAAGTGTATTTTACAAAAAATTAATTAAAATATTTTGATTTGTTTTTGGGTGATATTAAATATTTAGTCATAGTTTTGAAGGTTTTTATACTTATTTATTACATTTTTTTAATTTATTTATTTTGTTGGGTTCTTATTGCTTTTCTTATACATTGCAAAATTACTGAAAAATTGTAAATTTTATTTTGCTATTTACGTTTGTGTTGTTTGAAGTATTTATTTACATTTTAATATGTTTATTTATAATTTATGTGTAATAACTAGGTGATTGTTATGTAATATGTAATATGTTTTAATATTTCTTTTTAACAAAAATATTTATGAACAAGTTTGTTTTTTAGTTACGTTGTGTTTCATTATAAAAGTTTAAGATTTTTGTTTAGTTTTAATAGTTTATTTTAATTTATTTATATTGCAGAACGAAAAACCTATTTATATGTGTTTAATGTCTAGCATTTTTCAGGAATTGTTTTATGTGAGATGAGTAGAGTATATTTTTCAAGTTTAGTGTCCTGCGCCTTTTCTGGGTTAAGTTATATTGGAGTGGGAATAGTAAATTATGTATGTTTAGTATCCAGAACCTTCCTTGACTTAAGTTATTTTGGAATGGGAATAGTAAATTAGATATGTTTAGTGTCAAGCACCTTCCCTGGCTTAAGCTATATTGGAGTGGGAACAGTAAATTATATATGTTTAGTGTCAAGCACCTTCCTAGACTTAAGTTATATTGTAGTGAGAATAGTAAATTATATGGATCCGATTACGATGTTGGTCGGAAACTTTCCATCAGACTCGGTCAGTTTGTGGACCGGCCGACCGATTATGATGTCGGCAGTCGGAATGTAAACGGCCGGTCATTTCGACTCGGTTCTAGCCGGCTCTTGGAGTCTTCCAGCATGTCAGAACCGCACCGTTATCCCCTATGGCAGCGTTTCCGCCATCGGCATTACGATGTCATTTTCCCACAGCCTTTCTGTGCCGGCCTTTCTGACATAGAAAGTCTGTTGCACAACAACTTTGGTGGCCTCTAGCAGGGCCCCCTTGCCTCTGCAGCCTACGGTTGGTGGTCGAGGGGGTACCTAGGGTACCCCCCGGTAAAACTCTGCAGTGTGTGGCAGGCACCCCATGGGGTGCCTGCCACAGGGTGCAGGGTTTTACACCCCCACTTTCTCCGTGACACAAGCTCCCATAGAGAACAGTGGGAATCCGACCAAACTGTGTTCAGTCGCATTGTAATCCGGCATAATCGGTACCGTCCTGTGGGAAATGGGCATAACCCGATCCCAGATTTCCTAAGTGTACCAACACAAAGATGGAAACTTCTGAAAAGTTTTACCCAAATCAAATTAGACCACCTTAGGGGTGGTACTAGCCTGAGGGGTCGGCACGCCTACCTGACTACCTAATTTCCCACCTGTCCAGGTGCCAAAGGGCTCTGGACAAAAGGGGGTTGGCTTCCTCTCCTGTGAGGGGAGCCTGATTTGCATTTCAAAGGTGGAAGCTTCTTTGAAGCTCACCAGCCTAGGAGTGTAATCAGTAGGTCATCCTGACGGAGGGGGTGTGAACACCCTCTTCCCGTGCAGGCTTTGTTTCTGACCTCCTGAGAGCAAAGGCCTTCACTTTGGGAGGTCAGAAAACTGTTTTGGGTGGCAGGCTGGCAGAGACCAGTCAGACAACACACCAGAGGCTCTTAGGTGTTTAGGGGCACCTCACTGGAATCAGGGTGGGTTTGTGAAGACTAGATTTTGATACCAAACATCCCTTTTTCAGTCAAGCCATCATGTACCTGTTGAACTTGGTTTCACCAGTGTCCAGCGCATGTTCTACAATGGCTTCCCTGTTCCCTTGCACGGGCAGTAATGGAACTGACCAGCACAGGGGCAGTATTCATCAAGGAGGAGCCCTAGAGGGAAGAACAGGCATCGAGGGCGCCCTCCACTCAATGTACAAAAAAGCCCTTGTTGCACGTTACACATCACATTGGAAGTTTTAGGGACTCCCCACTTCTTCGGTTTAGGTGGGGAAGGGTTTTACCTACTTATGAACCCACCCATGTGTATTTTTGAAGATAGACACAGGTCCTATGCCAAAGGGTGGTTCTTACAAGTGTTAAGAAAAGTAAAAAATGTGTGTTAAGGAAGTGCCTCACGTAAGGAACCACCCAGGAGCAATTGGCAGGTTCTCGCCAACTTGCTCACTCTCTCATCAGCAATTTCCTAAAAGGAACGGAAATCAACACGCAAAACATGTGTGAAACAGAAATGTATGTATGTGACCTAGAAAATACTAACTGTATATGGCCCACATCTAAACATATGTGCTCCCTAAAGATCCCTGCCTAGAGAGGAGAGCTTCTTCCTCACAAGCTTTGCAAAAATTAAAAATTACTTACGGAACTGCAACCTGCACTTGTCTTTATTTTGTAGTGACTTCACTCCTAATTAAAAACCATACCACATTTGGCCCGTTTTCAGTTCAACGACCAACATGTTTCATTGGCACTTGATTTTTTGGCAAATTCATCAGGGCACAGGGACCTCATTCCACCTTTACAATGAAATGGTCCATGTGGCTACCAGGTGGATGCCTACCAGCAGGCTGTATGCAGGAGCACAGGGAGAGGTTTACACTCAGTCGCCACCAGGCTCTGCGTCTTCCCCGTCTGACTCACCATTCAGCACAGTGGCATACCTGCTCATGCAGCTATGCCCTCACATGTAAAATTAAGCACCCTGCCTTAGGGCTGTAAGGCCTGCTGTAGGGGTGACTTACGAATACTACATGCAGTGTTAGGTGACATGGCACACAGGGATGTGTGTCAGGTCGTGTTTTCACTTTTGTCTGCATCAAAACACGCAGACTTCAATGGCAGCCCTGAATGAGTTTGGTGAGGGGTCCCTTAGGGTGGCTAAATTCGTGCTGCAGCCCTTGCGGGACCCTCTTTAGTATCTCTGGCCCTAGGTATCAGGGGTACTATTTACTAGGGACCTATAGAAGGTGCTAAAGGTATTGCCAGATGGGGGAACAATTGTACAGTTTTGGGAAAGAGATCGGACACTAGGGTCCTGGTTAGCAGGAACCCAGTGCACTTCCAGTCAAAATCACATCATGTACCAGGCAAAAAAAAGGGGGTGGGGCCCATGTCTAAAAGGGGTACTTTTCTACATGTTAATATTGAGAAAGTGGATGTCAATATGAATAATGATACATTCATGTATAAAAACGAAGTCACATCTTTATTGATGAATTTGCCAGTTATGAACTTGACTTCAACCCAGACTCAGAAATACATAGTTAGGCAGGCGCTGAGGCCCGGGCCTGAGGTCACTGATTGACAGGTCACAGCTGGGGTGGCACGTAGCCTACAGACAAACGCACAAACAGGAAACCCCATATCCATCCCACAGATAGGCACAGCAACACCACAATGGTGCAGGGAGATTGGCCCCAATAAAGCACACATGGCTGGAGGGGTACGCACATTCCCAAAACATCGTAAAAGTCAGATGGCACATGAAGTTAGAAACACATAGTCAATCAGGACACACAGTACAGGCAGTGATCACGTGCTCCCCATGCCGGACATCTGGAGACACTACCCACTGGCCCCATTGTGTCCACGCAAGGTTGAGGTCCACCTGGATTCCTCAATAAATATATTAATTTATTGCTCTAAAGACAGAGGTTCACCGTCCTTACTAAAAAAGGATCACCGGAACTGTTTTATGGCATTCAATGAATTGTATAAGAACCCAAGTCAGAAAGATTTGAAGATGAGGCAGGTCTCAGACCCTATGCTTGTGACTGTTCTCCTAGCCGCACAGTTTAATTAAACAAACTGTACCTGTTTTGCCAAACACCTCTTGTGTTTTCGAGGTATTTCATGTCCAAGCAACATTTTGGCGAGCCACCATTGGAGCCGATTGGTACCTCGAACCCGACTAGAGCCAAAGGATTCACATTTGCACATCAAGGAAGGTGAACAGACATCGCAATTGACTGGGATTCTGATGAATCCGCGGGGCAGAGGTTTGTCCTGAAGCAGCTGTCACAGAGAGTAAGAGACTACATCAGAACCATAGTAAAGCATGTGGTGTATGCCAAACTAGGGAGAAGTGTAAATAGATAACCTGAGCTCCTTGCCACCGACAGAATTCTGTCATATTATTTATTTTATGTGTCCTGGCTGAGTAGTCGTAAGGCAGCCTAGGAGGTGATCCTGCAGAAGTCCCTTTTTTTCAATAGTCAGTACGCTAAGAAAGGTGAATATTTATTATATAGCCCTTGACGGCTCCAAGGACACTTTTTTTGTGGTAAAGCTATTCTGCTTGAGCGGAGTTGGCACCTCAATCTTATTTTTTTGTCAAAATGGGTTTCTCAGTGCCACCGGTTTCTGAAAGTAGTGAGAGGTGTTGGTTGCTTGGACTGCTGGGTATGACACAACGCTTGGCCCCCGAGTGTGATAAAGGGTGGCATTCGGACATTTAGGGAAAAATAATTTGACCTGGGAGATTAGGTAAAACTTGTGTTTGGTCAAGAGGGGCCTGCGATTCTCGAGGTATTTCCCTTTTTTCTGCCAACTATTGTCATTATCTTTGTCCTGGAGCCAATATTGGCAGAATATCAGGCTCACTTAGTCCCGTGTACTGCGCATAGCTTCACCTGGTCACAGGATAGCATGCTCTAGGAGCGGGCCAAGGAAGTTTTGACAAAGTACATTTTTTCTCTGTCATTTTTTGTTGAAATTCTGTTTATTAAAGTCAAGCACATCATACATATACATCGCTGCAGTGATTAACAAGTAAGGATCAGTACAAAGTAAGGTGGAAAAGGTACCAGGGGAGCTGAGTTATAACCAGCCAATAAAAAAGGAGAGGCCAAATACCTCCCGCACCACAAACCTGAACAGGCAACGTAGGGTGTAGGACAGAATCCTCCCGGGATACAAGCAACAAGGCCAAATGGCCAGAGTCGAATAAGGGCCCATGAAAAGGGTCGAGAGAAGGCTGCCTATATAAAGTCTGAACATCTAGTAAAAGGAAAGTCAACATCGCTATTTGACTGGGCATGCAATAGAAACCAAGTGGCTAAAACTTTGATGTCCCAAGCGTTACCCCCACCCAATGAGTAACTATGTCACCTTGCAGCACTAAAAAAACAAGCCATGTTTTACAGAAGAAAAAATGAAACCCAAACTAAAACCATCCCCAAGGGGGAGACAGAGAATGTAGAGCAAGAAGAAGGAAGAACAGAGAGAGGAGAGCGGAAAGTCAACTGAGAGGAGTGGCAATCCCCTATTCCAGGGAGGGGGGTGAGAGAAAATAAGGGGGGGGGGTGTATCTAAATCGTGTTGGAGATCCAGAATGTCTGTCCGTGGTATAGGAGTAGGAAGAGATTGAAAAAGAGAAAGTATTTTGGGAAGAAGATACATTTTAATGGTATTGAGGCACCCCAACCACGCCAAGGGAAGACCCTCCCAGCGACGCATCTCGTCCCGGATGGACTTTCTATACCTGGGCCAGTTAGCCGAGGTCCAAGACTCCAGCTTAAGGGTGAGGTCCAGACCAAGATATCGAATCAAGTCATCAGACCACTGGACCGGGAGCAGGTCCCGCAGTCCCTGAACCTCCGGGGCCAAAAGTGTAAGATTAAGGGCGCAGGTTTGGCGAGGTTTATTTGGTATCTGGAGGCGGCCTCAAAGGTCCCCAAAAGAATCACCACTGCTGGAAGAGACAGCTCCAGAGAGGACAAGGACAGTAGAAGGTCATCAGCTAAGAGGGAGGCTTTATGCTCAGTGCCCGCCATACGTATGCCCCAGATGTCTTGGCTACAACGTATAGCAATAGCTGAGGGTTCAACCACAAGGGCGAATAAAAGAGGAGAGAGGGTAAACCCCTGTCTGGTACTGCAGTGGATAAGGATAGGGTTCGTTAAAGAGCCATTGAATCAGATGCGAGTGACAGGCTTCGCATAAGGAGCCATCAATTTAGAGATCATCCCCGGCCCTAGGCCCACTTTCTAAAGAACAGCCAGAAGGAAGCCCCAATCAACACGATCGAACGCCTTTTCGGCGTCCAAGGACACCAGACAAGCCAGAATGTTTTGGATGCGTGCTTTCTCTACCAGGTGAGCTATCCGGCGGATGTTATTTGGTCCCTGGCGATGGCGAATAAAACCGACCTGATCGGGGTCAATAAGACCCGGTAGGAGGCGCTCTACGCGATTCGCTAAGACCTTCGTGTATATTTTGGCATCCGTGTTCAGTAGTGCAATAGGACGGAAGGAAGCAGGCTGGGTCGGAAACATTTCTGCCTCGTTCATCGTGGGGGAGAGGCCAGAGTGGTCAGTGAAGGTATTAAAAAGCTGAAGCAAATGATCCTTCAGTTGCGGCTAAAAGACTCGATAAAAGGTGACCAGCAAACCATCAGTGACCGGGTTTTTGCCCACCGGGAGCTGTGTCTGCGCCTTAGCGATCTCGTTGTGGGAGATCGGGTCTTCCAGCAGCTTTGCGAAGTAGGGATCAATAGGGTCCCAAGGGCATAAATCAAGAAAGGTCACAACACATTCAGTAGAACAAGGAGCCGGAGTATATAGGTCCCTGTAGAATTCCTATGGCCCTTGTCGGCATCCGAGATGGCCCAGGAGCCGTCCGCTCTCTTAAGCTTAGCAATGTGGGATCAATCAGTCTGGGCCCGGAGGCGCTGGGCCAGGCACGCCCGACCTTATCGCCACCTGTATAAAACTTTTGTTTAAGAGTTAGTAGAAGTCGCTCCGCCTTGTTAGTGTGCTGAAGACACAACTGGCGGCAGAGGTCTGCCAGACGTCTCTTATTGCTAAGGGATGGGTGGGCATGATCCCTGCGCTCCAGGTCTTTAATGTCCCTGGAGAGGTTGGATTCGACCAAGTGGGCCTCCCTGGAACGGGATATGGAGGTGATAACCCCTCTAACGGTGGCTTTGAAAGCGTCCCACCGGACATCTGCAGGGGTGTCAGACAGCAAGTTGGTGAGGAAGAAGGCCGCGATTTCTTTGCGAACCTCCGCCACATCAAGAGGGTCTCGGATGGACCAGGGGCGGTAGCCGCCACCAAGGCAGAGGTGCACGCCGGGCGTCAAGCGTTTGTAGCGTAAGCGAGACCTGAGCGTGATCTGAGATCGATATATCGGAGATTTCAGCCCCTCGTAGCTGACGGATCAGGGAGAGCGATAAGAAAAAATAATCAATACGGGAATAAGAGCGATGTACATGAGAGAAAAAAGAGTAATCACAGGAATCTGGGTGTAGGTGTCTCCAAGCGTCCACAAGGCCCGAATCAGTGAGGAGGTCTCGCAGTGAGGCCGACATCGCCCAGTTCGCACGATGGGCCTGTGCAGTGCGGTCCCTCTCAGGGTCCCAAAGCAGGTTAAAGTGTCCGCCAAGGACAATGGGGGTGTTAATGGAGCTGAGAAGGGCTCCCAAGCGCAAACGAAGAAATGCGTCTTGTTTTTGGTTGGGGGCATATACATTAATGAAAGCGTAAGAACCCCACCCCGATCCATATATACCATGAGAAACCTCCCCTCTGCATCAGCTGTACATTTGAGAGATGCGTCTCGCCAGCCTGCCTTAAAAAAGATGGCCACGGGGCGTGTCCAAGATGGCGACGGAGTAGGACGTGCTTTCAGTCCCTCCGCCGCCGTACCGGCTAAGCGTTGTATAGTGCCTTCCCTCGACCCTCCCGCTTGATACCCTGAGCTGGCGCTGGTCCCCTAGTGGCCCGGGAGGAAGCCTGGCGAACTGTGTGCCCAAGGGGCAGGACCGGGGGCCTCTGGCGGCCTTGGGGCCTGTGGCGAGATCGGCGGCCGCGACCGGGAGGCTGGCGTGGCGATGCGGCTGGGGGCGGTTACCTTTGCTGCGCTACCGCTGCGCCGCTGATTGCCGCACCTGACCACCGGACCCGGCGGAGCGTGGACTGGAGTCCCGGCAGATGAGGAGGGCCTCTTGACTCTGCCGCGAGGCTGCCAAGGTGGGGAGAGCGCGCCTGCGGCTGGCGGTGGCCGTGCGGAGTGGGGGCCCCGCCTCCGAGGAGCAGTAAGGTGAGCGGAGAGAGACTGTGGCCGAGGTCCGAGGAGAGACGCTGGACCTCTGGAGCTGAGAGGCATCTGGGCCTGTGGTCGGCTGGCGTGTGAGGTGGCCCCGGCCCTGGGACTCACGGGCCCCGTGGGGGCTCCGTTTGCAGTGGTGTGCCGGTGGGAGACCTGTGGAACTGGGGGCCACCCCCCTGTGGGGTGCCTGGGCCTGCCTAACCCTTCTTGGAGTGAGGCCTGCTGCCGAGCTGCTGTCGGGGCCCGCCGGGGAGATCCTCCCCCCCTCCCCCCCTCCCCCCTCCGGCTGGTTGGACTTTGCGGGGACTGAGTACCTGACACTGCTGCTGGTGCCTCGTGGAAAGGGGTTAGCTGCCGCCTGTGCTACCGTGAGCCTGGAGTGCCTGGTGAGACGCGTGTTCCCCGACGTGAATGCAGCTGCTGACTACGCTGGGCCGGCCGCCTCCCTCCTGTGACTACGAGGCTGGGGGTCATCAAGTGACGGAGCGGGTGCTGTCCGGGTCGGCGGACTGGAGAGTTGGTGGCTGGCCTGATGACCTTTGCCCCCCTGGTGGCTGCTGCCTAACGAGGGCCCTTGGAAGAGTGCGGCCTGGCCCGGGCCCGGACCCCATAGGCGCTGGGGAGTGTTCTTGGTGGCGACTTGGCGGTGGGTCGGACCCCGGAGCGGTGAGACGCGGTGGCCCCGGCGTGTGACGGAGTGGGGAGCCCGGGACTCGGGTCTCTACGCTAGTGCTGGTGCCCGGTGGGAGATATTGGAGAGTCTGCCGGCCGTGAGGGGGCCGGGGCGAGAGTGGTGGGGTCTGCCTACGGTCTGGTGCCCGGGTCATTCGGGGAGTTGATCGCGATGTCGACTAAGCCCCGCAAGGAACAATCGGGCAAGAAGGGGCCCCGAGGGGTGCACTGCCGCTGACGCCCCCGGGTACCAGCGCTTCCCCCCAGCAGAAAGACGATGATGCGCCGGCCACCAAGGCCTTCATGTTGGAGCTTTTTTCCGCTATCAAGGAAGACATCTCGAATCTCCGCTCCCAGCTTGCCTCGGACCTCAGGGAAGTGCGACGAGAAGTGGATGGCATCGGCGAGCGCGTGGCAACGCTGGAAGAGCATGATCTGGGTCTGGCGGGTGACGTCCATCAGCTCCAACAGGATGTACTCCAACTAACGGAGCAGAACCTGGATCTCCAGGCTCATGCGGAAGACCTGGAAAACCGGTCTTGACGGAACAACATCCGTATCCGAGCGGTGCCTTGGGGGGGCAAAGCCGGGGACCTCCGTGGGTATGTAGAGGCTCTTTTCTTGCAAATCCTGGGCGAAGATGATCTCCACGAAGTCCGGATGGACAGGGTCGACAGAGTGGGCCTACCGAGGGGTTCGGGGGCTCCCCCTCCGGACATTTTGGTCTGCGTCAATGACTTCCAGCTCAAAGAACGTATCCTCCGAAAGGCGCGGAGTTCTACTACCCAGCTATTCAGAGATCACCATCCCCAACTCTTCCAAGATCTGGCAGCTTCTACGCTGCAGAAGCGACGTGACTTTCGGCCTGTGACGGCCTTTTTGCGCGATCAGAATGTGGCATATTCCTGGGGTCATCCCTTTCGCCTCATCTTCAGGTGGCAAAACAGGCTGGTCCAGATTCGATCACTGCAGGCTGCCAGAGACCTCCTGGGGCTGGACGACGCTACGGACTTCCCAGGGGAGGGCGCTCACCATCGTGGCGCAGACGGCGCTCTTCCTCCTGGCACAGAGTTGGACGACTGGTGGCGCAGAATAGGCCGGATACCGCGACCAGTCAGCAGGAAAGAGATGGAGCAGTGGCCTCCGTAGCGAATGTGACGGTGTCGTCGCCGCGGGACAGCTCATCGGCGGCTTGACTGTAGAGGGAAGGCTGTTTGGTGGCGGGGGTACGCCTTCCTCCTGTTCAGGTACCGTGGGTAACTATGTACTTTTGGGGAAGATACCCCGGATCGGAGAGCGGATGGGACACTACCCGATGCCTGCGACCCCATTCTCCGAGGGTCTCAACACCAGCCCTCTTGGTTGCAACGTTCGTTTTTTTGACTTTCTTTGGGTGGGGTCAGTTGGCTCTTCTGCCTGTGCATTTGGGTTTCTATTGAGTTTTTGGAAAGGGGATTTTGGGGGTGGGGAGGGGGGGCGTCGGGGTGGCTGGGTGGGGGTGGGGTGGGGGGGCCAGTGGTGGTAGCATGGAGCTGCTGCAAGGGTGGCTGTGTGGATCGCGCTCAGTGGGGGTTCTAAAGGGGGGGCTCGAGGGGGTGGAGGGGGTCACTCTTGAATGGCAATGGGGGAGTTGCGCTTGCTTTGGAGGGGGCCCTAATCCTGGGCGAGGTGAGGGAGGAGGGGGTTGCTGGCGTTGGGGGTGCTGCTCTGGCGGTGTATGGGCTGAAGGCCGCCTTTGGAGAGATAGCATGGGATGGTCTGAGGACTGTAGTCTTGAGGTGCACTGCGGGCCCACTTCTGCCGGGACCTTTCTGGACGGGTTGGGTCCCTGGGACGGGGGCAGCGCTTTGTCTGTGGCTGACCTGAGAAAGCTGAGAGTTGGGAGATATGAAGAATGCCTGTTACCCTAGGAACTTGGAATGTGAAGGGGTTGAATTCGCCTCAGAAGCGCCAAAAGGTTTGGAAGTATGTCCTGGATCATCACCTGGATGTGGTGGGTCTCCAGGAAAACCACCTGGCTCGGCGGGATGAGGCCCGGTTGAAACATAAGCAGTTCCCCCTTATCTATAGGTCTTCGGCGGTTTCAAAACATAGGGGAGTAGCACTGCTGTTCTGCTCGTCTCTCCACTTCCAGCCCTTGGGAGTCCGGAGCGACAGGGAAGGTAGATGGCTTCTTGTTAAGGGAGTGCTACTCGGTAGGACTTGTTCCTTCCTTGTGCTGTATGCTCCCAATGTGGGGCAAAATAGATTCCTTTTGAACTTACTGCGCACTGTAGAGGACTTTGTGGAGGGGGCGCTCTTCGTTATGGGGGACTTCAATCTAGTTTGGGATCCGGACTTGGACTGCTCCCACTGCCGGAGGGCTGAGACTGGGGTGTTCTCTGCTGAGTCGTGCCGGCGGATCGAGGAGCTGGGGTTGCTGAATGGGTGGCGCTCCCTGCACCCCCTCTCCCGGGACTACACTTTCTTCTCTCATGTCCACCAATCGTACTCCCGCTTAGATCATATTTTTTACAGCCAGTCCCTCTGGGGTTCCGTGCGTGAGACCAAGATTTTTCCTCTTTCTATCTCTGACCCTAGCTTGTTTGCGCTGGGGCTACAGTGGTCGGGTTGGGGGACGTTCCGCGCAGGTGGTATTTTCCGGCTTCCCTGGTGAGAGACGATTCCTCTTGCAAGGAGCTCCGTGTGGCGATTCGGGACTTTTTCGACCTTAACCCGGTGCAAGACACATCTGTTTTCAATACCTGGGATGCCTTTAAGGCCTTCTTGAGGGGTAGTTGCTTAGCCATTAATGCGGCACTTAATAGATTGAGGAGAACGGAACGCGAGGCGCTAGAGGTGGAACTCGTGGTGCTGGAGCGTACGCATAAGGACCAACCTTCCAAACACACGTTGTGACCGCTTACTGCTCTCCGGGGCAAGCTACGGGCTCATTACAATAATAGGTTGGAGTTTACCCTCCTGAAGCTCCGTCATCTCTCTTGTACTCAGGGGAACAAAGTCGAAAGACATTTGGCCTGCCAACTGCGCCGTAAGCATGAGCGGGACTACATCGGAGGCGTTCGGGACGCGGCGGTTGCGCTCCAGCACTGTGATGCGGCCAAGGCTGCACGCTTTGGCGAGTTTTATGCTACGTTGTACGCGGGGGAATCCCTTGACCCCGCTGCCCAGAGGGAATACTTGCGCGCTCTCCCGCTCCCCCAGGTATCTGCGGCCTGGAATGAGCTGCTCTCTGCTCCCATCACTAGAGAGGAGGTGCTGAGTGCCATCAAGTCCCTGAAACCTCACAAGGCACCAGGTGCAGACGGATTCACGACCCTCTTCTATCAGACCTTTGCCGCTGATATCAGTGATTTTTTAGTCCAACTGTTCAATGCTATGGCTGAGTCGGGGGGTTCCTCGGCCTCTATGGCGGAGGCAGTCATATCGGTCATCCCTAAGCCCGGTAAAGACCCCGTGTCTGTTCATCGTATAGGCCCAATATCGACGCCAAACTCTATTATTCCATCCTCGCGTCCCGCCTGCAAGACCTGATGCCGGTGCTAATCCACCCGGATCAATCGGGGTTCATTAAAGGGCGACAAACCCATGACAACACTAGGAGGGTGATCCACCTCATCGAGAAGGCCAACCGATTTAACATTCCGGCAGTATTGCTTGGCCTGGATGCCGAGAAGGCGTTTGACCGGGTGGACTGGCAGTTTCTCTTCCGTACCTTGGAAGCGTTTGGGTTCTCGGACAGATTCCTAACCATGCTTCGGGCCAATTATAACGGGCCCCGTTCACGTGTCGCGGTCAATGGCTACCTCTCGTCCTTCTTCCCCCACACACGGGGCACGAGGCAGGGGTGTCCACTCTCTCCCTTGTTGTTTGCTCTGAGTATTGAACCGCTGGCGCTGGCGATCCGGGAACACCCGGACATCCAAGGGTTACCCTTTACGGGCGAACAGCACAAGATCTCCTTGTTCGCGGACGACGTCTTGCTCTCACTTGCGGACCCTGCGCACTCCCTCCCCCACGTGCAGATGACCCTGGCGCGTTTTGAAGCGCTGGCGGGTTTTAAGGTGAACTATGACAAATCCTATATCCTTAATCTCACACTCTCGCCGACGGAGGTGGAACGCCTCCGACCGCTCTCGCACCTGCCTTGGACTCATTCCTCCTTACTGTACTTGGGGGTGCACTTGACTCCCACAGAGGGGAAACTGTATTCGGCCAATTTCCCCCCTCTCATGGCTGCGATACGGGCTGATTTGAACCAGTGGAAGCCGTTGTTTATCTCCTGGCTAGGTAGGATACATGCGATTAAAGTGACGCTCCTACCGAAGCTTTTATATTTGTTCCAGGCGCTCCCTATTGTCTTGGATACTGATTTCTTCCGTCGCGTGAAGACTCTAATGCTCCGTTTCATATGGCAGGGGGGGCGAGCTAGATTTTCTTTTGCCACTCTCCGACGCCCTCGAAGAGAGGGAGGAGTGGGCCTCCCGGACTTGCTCCTCTACTATAAGGCTGCGCAATTGCGGATCTTGGTGGAATGGACCCAACCGCTCTCGGAGAAACACTGGCTCCACATGGACAGAAGTGTGGCTGGACGCACGATATGGGATCTGGTATGGAAACCTAAGGGGGACAGGCCCCAGAATGCGTACATCAGCACACCTACCGGTACCAACCTTAAGGTCTGGGATTCGGTTTCTGGGGACAAGCGATGGACTACGTTCCCGTCGCCTTTTACTCCCATACATTTCAATCCGGCCTTCCCACCTGCGATGCAAGAGGGTCCATTCGACGCATGGAGAAGCGGGGGCTATTTCATGGCTCTGCCCCGCTCACCTTTGCCAATTGTGGACGGGATTATGGGGTTCCTCAGACAGAGCTGTTTCGCCACACCCAACTGCTGCACTGGGCTTGTCTCCGTCGATTCGTGAGGCGGCAGTTAGGCCACCCACTCCCTTTGAGGCCTTTCTCTCGCGCACCTCGACGATGCGCGGAGCCATCTCCTTTATCTATGGCCATCTCTTGGCCACCGCTCTCTCTCCGAGGCCGCGCTATATGGGCTTCTGGGAGGACATCCTGGGGAGGGCCGTCGCGGATGAAGAATGGTCTCACTTGTGGCGAGATTTGACCAGCCACAATCACTCGGTGGAACTGCGCGAGGCGCACCTCGAGACTATGAGTGACTGGTATCTCTCTCCCGCCAAAATACACCGCATCTTCCCTACCTCTTCGGACAGGTGTTGGAGGGGCTGTGGTCTCTTGGGGGACTTCCGCCATATTTGGTGGGATTGCCCGGTCATCCGCCCCTACTGGCAGGAGATACTGTCCCATATTAAGGAGATCCTGGGTTACCCGATCGCGGATTCTGTGGCTCACGTACTACTGGGCCTCCGGGATTCCCTCCTCGAACACCAGACGCGTGGGGACAAAAAGATCCTTTGGCTGTGTGTGGGGGTGGCTAAGATCACTCTGGCGGCAGCTTGGAAACAAAAGGAAGCCCCGGCGATATCTTTGTGGCATGCGAGGTTGTGGAAATTGTTGAGCATGGAACGGATGGCTGATGTCTTCCTGGGGTCCTGTAAGAATTTCAGTTTCTGCTGGGGACCTCTAGTGCGCTTTCTCTCTAGGGGGTTGCCGGCAGCGGTGTGTCCTCCCTCAGTTCGGGCCCTTCACCTGTTCCAGGTATGATTGTCGATTGGAGAATGCCCTGCGTATGCCTGAGAGCTACCACCACTGGGGGGAGGGTGGGAGGGTCTGGGAGGGTCGGGGAGGTTGCGGGTTGGGGAGATTTCTCTTTTCTTTTGAGTTTGGTTTATGGTGCGGCGCCTGGACCAGAGGGGAGAGCTGGATCTTTCTCGATTGCTGGGCCCGGCCCGGTAGCATGGACTTTGCAGGGGCATAGTACCGGGCGGAAAAGAGGCCCCACCTTTGACATTATCTTTGATACCTCAGGTCTAGTCTGGGTCTCTTTCTAGCTGTGTGGCTGATTGCTTGACATGGTTGACACGCCGACTGCTGGATTGGCTCCCTGGCCTCCCCTCCTAATATGCGTCCCCCTGCGAGGGAAGTTGTGCGGGACTGTCGCCTGTGTTTTCTTTTTGTTTTCTCTTATCAATAAAAACATCTTTTACAAAAAAAAAAAGATGGCCACACCACAAGTCTTGGAAGGAGAGCACCCCCAGTGTTGGATAGGATATCTGCGATGGGACATGAGGTGGGTGTCGGAAGAGAGCAGGTGGGTTTCCTGAAGGAAGACTACATCAGGGTCGTGGTGAAGCAAATAACGCCAAATCTGGTGGCATTTATTAGGGGGGTTCAGCCCCTTCACATTGAGGGAAAGAAATGTGACCGTGTCTGTCATGTCACATAGAAAAGAGGAGCTCGTGTCGCCGCCATTCCGCTAGGAGCCAAATCAATCCAGGCCGCACTAGTCGCCAAGTGCACCCCGACCACCCCTGGTAGTGTAGTCCCCAGAGCCGGGGAAGGACCAGTCCCCCCATGGACGCGCAGTGGAGGGGGAAATGCATGAGGACAAGGGGAGCAGGGAGAGAAACAGGAAAAGGACATATCCAGGCCCCCAGATAAGGGCATCAAACCATAAAAGACCCCACAGAGCGGCCCCGGAGGGTTGCAGAGGCATCACCTCCAAACGAGGCACGGACAGGAGGGAAGAAGAGAGAAAGAGGTGAAAAAAAGAGAAGAGAAGGAAGTAGAAGAGGGAGACAATCAACTGGCCAACTGGGCCAAAGTCAATTGAAAGTAGTACAGGATCCCGAAGGTGGACCATTCCGGTGGGGTCACTCTCCTTTGGGACTCCGATGTGGGGGGGGCATCAGGTACACAAAGGGGCGAGAACCGCTGCCGTCCGCATCCTGTGTAGCAGTAGAACAAGCAAGGGTCAACCAGACCATCGGGCCAGGCTGCAGAGATCTCCAAG
Organism: Triturus cristatus; assembly: GCF_964204655.1. Lineage (NCBI taxonomy): Eukaryota > Metazoa > Chordata > Amphibia > Caudata > Salamandridae > Triturus > Triturus cristatus. The sequence goes on along the minus strand of NC_140588.1, from coordinate 1,091,708,249 downwards.
CAGAGGGCAGAGACAAAGTCACCAGGAGAGAAGCGGCATAAGTCCAAACACCTAGATCGGAAGTACCGGGGAGTTGCTCGAAGAACAGATGTGGTGGATGATGTTGCCGATCACCACGATGACGGCTAGCTCAATCCACGGGAGCGACGAGGAAGTCCCCACACTCCTAAAGCCCCACTATGAGCGAGCCGTAATCAAAGAAATGCTCGCCTACAGGGGAACCCACGGAGATGTGGGGTGGTAAGGTAGAGGCAGCTGTGTGGAACCCCAAGTTGATCGGTGGCCACAGGAACAGAATGGGACAATCTACAGAAAGAACAAGCAAGATACCATTAATCAAGCGGCCCCCTCCCCTAGCATAGAATATAAAGGAGACTTGCAATTGCTAACAATATGAATGACACACCACACAATGTCTCTTACCAACTGAACATCTCCTTAGTCGAGAAGAATATCTGCATGACTCAGCAAGATGACAGGTATCATGCTACAGGCCACAGCGTCCCAAAATATGGCAGGTTTCATTCAGCAAAGGTAACAATCTGTGACTGAAACAGTTACCTCGGGTATAACAGGCTTTTATGTGGATAACTGTTATATCTCTCAGCAGTGGGGAAGGGTACAAGGGAATAGGGGAGAATCCTGAAGTGTCCAAAGCAGCGTGATAATTATACGTCTGACTACACTCCCAGGGCTTCTAGTAGCGCGGCCGCTCAAAACTACTTTTAAAACTACGGGAAGATTCAGAAGTGTGGAAACAATGTAACTTGTGAAAGTAATCAAGAGGGGAAGCTGTCTCGTAAGGATTCAAAGGGTACAAACTGGCACTCAGGTAGTATTGGGGAAAGGCAACAGAACAACACCGTTCTTAACTACAAGACCCACAATGCATTGCCGAGAAATACAATACACGGGACGGAAGAGAGAGTCAATGCAGAGCAGAATACTGCTAACGATACTCGCGGTATGAAGTAACCTCAACTCACCGCGTCTTTCTATGCCAGCACTAAATACTCCTACACTTCTCTCTCATAAAAAATAAAGGGAGCGCCTCTAAACCAACACAAACTTCCAGGCAAAGCTCAGAGAACTTAAACAGGAAACACCGTTTGCTCCGCTAGCATAGACCTCAGCCTAACGGACACAGCAAACGCTCAGACAGGAAACAGAGGGGCGTGGACCAGGGTTCAGAACTCTGAAAGCCAAGCACCGGATTCGAGTCCAACCAAGGTTTATATAGGAGGTAACTTGTGAAGACTCCACCTCCTTAAGGGACCGTGTAAAAAGTGTGTCACCATAAGGCAAGCAAGCAATTCTCTATGCTACAGTAGCAACCCCAGTAACGAGTGCACAAGGCGTCTGATCCCTAACAGATGATATCCTGCTTGGCCTGCGAGGAATCTAGTCCCACTGGTCGACGTCTGGACTTGGGGAGAGGAACTGTAGACCATTCAGGGCAAAGAATGCCAGGCCTCCACCCCTGGGAGGAAGGGGGGTCCTCATCCACAGCAGGAAGGTGAAGAAGCTGCTTGGCCTCCCGCAAGGACCGAAGGACCCTCCGTCGACTCTACCAGGTGAACATCAGAGCAAACGGGTGGCCCCATTGGTATTTAATCCCAAGGTCTCTGAGCTTGTCCGTAACAGGCTTGAACTCTTTCCGTCTAGCGTGGAGGGGGCCAAGTCCTGAAAGATTTGAATGGACAAACCATTGTAGGAGACCGATTTGACACCCTGCACCTTGCGAAGGATGGCCTCCTTGTCGGCGAAGAAGTGGATTCTGGTGATAATGTCCAGGACGAAATCAGGACGATTGCGGGGGCCAGACACTGGATGTGCTCTATCAAGCATTGGCGGGGAGGAACCTTCACCCTCTCACACAGCATGCAGGAGGTTATGTTATGCTACTGCGATTTGTATAGCGCAACAGCTGCCCCAGCAAAGGGGCGTCCCGGCGCGGACAGCAGCACAGCTAACACAGAGGGAGAGGGAGGCTACACAGAGGGGAACAGGTACGTTTTAATGGCTTTCCTGAAAGCCAAGTAGTTAGTATGGCTCCGGATGTGGATGGGCAGCAAATTCCAGAGGTGGGCTGCCCTGCTGTGGAAGGAGCGGCCTCCTGCCCGCACTCTCCGAAACCTAGGAATCCTCACCCGGTGCTGGCCAAGTGAGCGGAGCTGGCGAGTGGAGACGTAGGGGGTAACTAAGTTGGTCAGAATACTGGGGGAGTTGAGTTTTAGGGCTTTAAAAGTCATGCAAAGGGCTTTAAATTTAATTCTCCTAGCCACCGGCAACCAATGTAGCCGGTGGATAGTGGCTGACACAGGGCAGGACTTCCGCAGGCCAATCAGACATCTTGCTGCTGCATTCTGGGCCCGTTGGAGCTGCGCAATCTCGGCCTTATTTGCCCCTATATATAGAGAGCAGGCATAATCCAGTCTGGACATTATAGATGCCTGAATGATGGTCTGGCACGTGGGGGGCCCAAAACAAGTCCCTGCTACCTTTTTGGTTTGGACTTGGTAGCTGAGGGATGAGTCCAGCCATACCCCAAATGTTTGACGGCCTGCTTGGGAGGGGGGGCACTGCCTAGGCTTTCTGGCCACCAGAGTTCGCTCCACAGACCATGGTCCTTCCCTACCAACAACACCTCAGATTTACTAGTATTCAGCTGGAGGTCTGCTGTATATGTCAGGATGTCTGCCCCCTCTGTTCCCAAAGGGACGCCTCTGATGCGCAGGTTATTTCGCCGGCTTCGGTTCTCCAAATCTTCGTGCTTCAGCTGCAAGGAGATGTTTTGGTCTTTCAGCTCAGACACCTTACGCCAAAGGTGTTCAAGATCTTCTGTCCGGGTGTCCATTGTACGTTCCAGGATATCCACCCTGTCACCTATTTCTGTAACCTCTTTATGGATGTCCTGAAGCTCAGATTTAAAGTCCTGCCGGAGGGCGCCGGTCTCATCCTTAATATCCTGGAGAAAGGAGGACATGAAAGCCTGGGTGACCGGGGCGCCAGAGGCGGTCAGTCCAGCAGGTGCCAAAGAGGAAGAAGAGTCGTCTTGCGAATGTGGGGCCGCCTTGGACCACAAGGAGGTGACCGTATTTTCGCGAGAGGCATTAGAGTAAGCATCCTTGTTGTTCCTGTTCTTGGGAGGCATGTCCGCCACGGGCAGGAAAACCAGGTCCCCACCTGAGAGGAAGTGAGTAGCAAGAGGACCAGGAGGCCAAGCTCAGAGGAGTCATGAAGAGGAGCCCCCGGGGAGGCAGATGACAAGAGGCCAAGAGGAAAGTGGCCCCCAACAGGACGATACAGACCAGATCCAGCCCCCAAGAAGGAGAGGAGGGGTACCAAGCACAGCAGGGCATGCAGGGCCGACTAGGTGAGAGGCAGGCAGGCCAGCCAGCCACCCACCGGGGGCACCAGGCAAGCTAAGTTTGTGTGGGCCCACACACCAGGGTCTGCTCCAATGCGCCGTCCAATAGCGCGGACACCAATGCCGAAGGAAGGGCGAAGGCACTAGGGGCCACAGACCCAGGCACAGTGGTGGGGGGAGCCCAGGGGCCTCAAAGCTCTTTCGGCCACCCGGCAGGAGTACTGGGCTCATCCCCTACGGCAGTCGATGAGCTGCCACGGGCCGCTAGATTAGGGCCGTCCTCGTCGGGGCAGGGAAAGCCCACCAGTGTCCTCCCCTAGCAAACAGAAGAGTGAGAGGGTGGGCCGCAAGGCAGCCAGAAGGAGGAGGGATGCTCCTGTGAGGCCCCAAAGTGCATATGACTTCCTGGAGGTCAGTAATGGTCTCAGGGGCCGGGTGGCAGCTCCCTTCCAAGTCCCGTCCAGCGCCGGTGTCAGCGGTCCCCTGATCCACTCAGGCAACAGTCCACGCAGTATGTGGTCAGGGGGTACAGGCAGGCAAAGACAAGCAACGCAGGCTAAGAAATCCAAGCATGGAGCGCTGTGCAGAAGAGGGCCCAACCACAGGGCCTAGTCCGGCATGCTCTGGCGCCATCTCAGGAGCAGGGGAGGCACAGACAGCAGCCAGAGCCGAGGTGAGGTCAGAAAGTACTTGGGGCCCAGACCCGGCAAGGTGGGGACAGCAGGCTCGTCGCCACCCAGAGCCCTCAACAGCACACCGATGAGGGTAGGGCTCCCCAGCGCTCCAGGACCAGGTCGCCGATCTCCCCAGGAAAGCTCCGCAGCCGCCGTCGTCGTCCAAGATGGCGCCCGCAGTGAAGGGTGCCGTAAATCGCCAGGAGATCTCCGCCTCGGAGAGCGATCCGTCGGGTCCCCGTTGCCACACCACCACAGCGGGGCAACTTGTCCGTGACAAGAAAGAGGCCTGGCGGTCGGAATTTCAGCCGATTACGGAATGCCCCGGAGCGGAGATTTAGCAGGGCACGTCTCGCTCCATGCGCATCCTAGCCATGTCCCCCCTCTGTAATTTTTTATTGTTGTTATTGATGTAAGGTATATGTGATGTTGTGGTGCTGTTAATTATTGCTTTAAAGAACAAGGGGACCCAATTACAATGGTCAGGGACCTTGGGTAATAACTTGTTTAATAATCAATTGTCCCTAGACAGGGGCACTGGACAAGAAAAATTATGAAAATAGAGTCAGGACTATATTTAACGCTGTCCAGCCGGACAGGGATGCTTTAATATTTGTATATTCAAAAATTCGAACAAACACAATAAAGTGGGACACAAGCCTGCATCCTACTAGGCATACAGAACGGACACAAAATACACAATAGAGAAGCAGAAAAGGCATTGGCAGAGTGACTTGTTTGTATGGTGTACATTCTGATAAAACAAACAAGAATATGGTAGGACACCGTTACCCATAAATAATATTCAGTGGATATGTGTATATGGTGTACATTAGGCCGATGACGTTTCGATCCCTTTCTACATATTGGGATCATCATCAGGACATTTACATTAACATTCCTGAATACAATTGCCTGCAATAAAGACACAGAAGAAGGGAAAAAAGAAAACTGAAATTAGATAATGTTAAAACAACATGGCAAGCATGTAGGTGAGATCTAAGGCGTGAAAACATACTCTGTGATGGTGATTATGGAGGAGGCATGGGGTGAGAGAAAGTCGCTATACGTCAGTGTATGGTCAATAGCCATACAGGCATCAATACGCTCAATTGGTAGGGGTGAGAGATGTTAGAAAAGGGTGAGAAAGTGGATGGGAGCGTAATGGAGTATTGGCCGTGTTACCTGGTATGGGGTTGAGCAGAAAATAGCTACGAGACCTTTTTAGCTACCTTACATTTTGTAGTTTGATATGGTATGTCCACGGCATTAATAATCATTGTACACATTCATATGTACATTTTACTTCTCCTTATACAATTTATGAGGTGCCCTGCGTGGATCTGTGTCCCTTTTTATCTAAATCTTGACTGAATGCTCTCCAATGTTACTGCTCTTATTTTCTTATTCTTATCCATCTGGTTAACTCACATTTAACACTACTCGTTCACCCCTTCAAAATGGCCGCCGCTTTAACATAGCCCTCCCAGCACCCTGCATGCCATGTTTAATTAACAGTCACATGACCCACCACTGCCACTACCATATTCTTGTTTGTTTTTTCAGAATGTACAACATACCAACAAGTCACTCTGATGGAGCCCTTTCTGCTTCTCTATTGTGTATTTTTTGTTCGTTATGTATATCTAGTAGGATGCACGCTTGTGTCCCAATTTATTGCGTTTGTTTGAATTTTTGAATATACAAATATTAAAGCATCCCTGTCCGGCTGGACAGCGTTAAATAAAGTCCTGACTCCGGGTCTATTTTCATCACTTTCCTTGTCCATTGCCCCTGTCTAGGGACCATTGTTTCTTAAACAAGTTAATTATTGCAACCTGTGTTTTGTCTTAAGTATTGTGTTTTTGTTGATGAAGCAATGTTTCATATGAGGGTGCTGCTATTTCTAAAACTGTATTTGATGCCAAGATTCAACAATATTGTTCATATACTGTTTCTATCGACAATTGCACTTCCCCTATGTTGCAACCTTCATACACATTGTTATTTGTGGTTATGAAATGTTCATGTTGAATTGTTGATGCATCTGTCAATAGTGCTGAGCTTAGGGGAGGAGCCAAGATGGCGATCGGGACGGCAGCGTAGGCTCCCGGCTCCGTGAACCTCCACATCCCGCACAGATATCCTGCATGAGATCCTTAGCCTGCGCTATATGCCCGTGTTGGTGGTTGAGAGCGGCAACCGATCGTGTGATTCTGAAGTTTCTGGCGGCGGTACCGCCGGAGAAATGTTCGTTTGAAGTTTGCGGCCTGTGCAACCCTGGAACCGGGACCTCGGGTGGACAACATGGCCGGGCGGCAGTTCAACAACAGCGGCCATTGGTGACTGGGTGGAGTCAGAATACCGGAGCGGTGCGAATGTTGGCCTGAATTTCGCCGTGGTCGTTCCTACCACTGAGCGTAGCGGAACGAGTGCTTGCCCGAGGTGGCAATTCCAAGATTCTCCGGTAATTGCCTGAGCCTTCGCCGGTGAGCTGCCCGGACGCTGCCTGTAACTCGTCCCGATTTTCGCGGGCTGCTCCCGGATTTTCGCGGGCGCTGGTCCATGGTGGGGGTGACTGTTACCCGTGACCACACACTGGATACATATTTTCGCCTGCCCCCGGAACCCTGTTTCCAGTGACATGGAACTTGATGCGCTTGTGCCTGAGTCCCGGTCCCAATCTGGGGTGGACCTACCCGGCGGCCATCTTGATAGGATGGAGTCTATCATCCTGTACACGGGGTCTCAGCGGGATTGGGAGTGTGTGGCTGGGAGGAGCGTAGCGGAGCGGGCGCCGGGAGCTGTGCTGGGGTACGGTGACCTTCTCGAAGCTCTCGGTGCCCTTCATTCCACCTTGGTTCACGGCGCCTGGGTATTGGGGAGAAAGCTTGATGGTATTGCGTCAGCGTCAGAACAGTTGCGGTCTGCCTGTCCCCAGGTACACAGGGACTTGTTACACTTCACACAGGAGGACAGTGTCGTGGCCGCCCCTGTAAATAGGGGAAAGCTGGAAACTCCGGACAATGTGCCAACGTGTGATCGGCCGGCTGTGGGTCTGGTCTGTTCCGGAGGTTTTGGATTTGAGCAGAGGGTGGTGGCTTTGTCCCGCGCGCAGCCTCCGGCGACCCAGGCAATATTCGAGCAACGATCGCCTGCTCTGGCTGATTCCGCCTTCCTGGACCTTGTGTGTTGTGCAGATCCTGGGGCAGTACTGGGAAAGATGATCCTCCATAATGCTGACTGTGTTGGTATTCAGAGACGTCCACCCTACATGTGTGTGTCGCTTCCTGGTCTTTTTTGGACGCTCCTCTTCCTCGTAACATTGGACATGGCACTGGGTCGATGGGTATGCATGGGTGGATTCGTAAAGAGTGGTCAAGGATAAGGCTGATCCTTCAGAGGTTGTCATCTAATAGGCGGGCGGGCACAGGGGTTGCGTGCTCTCACGGCATAACTAATAGTGTAATAGGTGCATAATGCTCCCCGTTTTTCTTTGACATGGTCGATTTTGTGTTTGCTTATTGTTGGCTTTGGGGAGGAACATATTGTGCGGGAGGGAGAAGCCGGGGGCATGTTTGAAGGCCCTCCTCCAGTTTATTAATATTCTCTCTACTCCCCCGTCTGGTGGGGTTTCCTTTCTTACTTCTTTTTCTCTGCTTCTTCTATATTTCGGGTCTGGTTCCGGGGCGACAGGCACACTGCTGGGGGGGGGGGGGGCGTAGTCATCTGCAGAGGTGCAGGGTGGGGGGCTGGGGGAGGGGATTCTTTAGTTTTTTTTTTACTTTGTTTCTATGGCCTCCTTTTCCTTCTCTTACTCTTCTTTGTCTTTCTTTTCTGGGGTCAGTACGGTAGGTCTCCTTCGCTGTCAATCACTGCTTTTTCATGTGTGCCTCAATTTCCGTGGAGTTTTCTGGGTCTTAGGGCAGGGGACCGCAGGCGCAAATGGCCGTGATATTCCTCCACATCCTGAATCTCCTGTTTCAGCGCCATTGCCTTGATATATTGCTGTTTATTGTTGACGTTTACTATCCTGCCTGCCATTTTTCGCTGCTGGGAAATTGTTTGGCACCTGATCCTTTTATTCCTTATTATAAAATGAAAACCTTTCGTATCCTGGTTTCCTATTCGGGCTGTTCAGTGGCTAAGAGTACACTAGCATGGAGAATCTGCTCCCCGAGGTGCTGCCTGTGATTATTATTTGCTTTCTGTTACTCTAACTGCTTAGCGGCCGGCCCCGGGGGTTGTAGGCCCATACTTGTCTTTGGTTGACATGTCAATAAAGGTTTTAAAAAAAAAAAAAAAAAAAAAAAAAAAAATAGTGCTGAGCTTGTAGTAACGAAATTATACCAGCAACCCTGTGTATATTTTCCCCACGATTAGATCAAAACCAAAGATTCCCTAAAATAAAGAAACTAAGGTGCATCTTGTGCTTTAAAACGCCGAAACTTATCATGGAGTCACCACTTAAACACATGCACACCAGGTTCCCCAAACAGGCTACAAAAATAGTAAGTTGTGCCAAGAATGGCACACACACACACACATTTCCCTGGCCAAAAGAGGGAACTTTTTACACTAACACATTTGAACAAATAAAAACACACATACAAACCAAATACACAGGCGAAAAGAAAGACCGGAGAGAGGCATTATTAGAACTATAGTCCATCTACGAGGAAGCCCAGATCGACAGTCCGGCACTAGGTAGAAGAAGTACACAACCACACACACCTTGTATTGTCAACTGCGGACTGACCAGAGGAAGAACCAGTAGTCATGGTACTCGTGAACAGTACATCATACAACTTTGTAATAGACGGGGGTGGCAAGGTCATGCCTAAGGGAAGGGATGGTCCCTCTATTAAAAGACACTACATGGTTTCTCGGGTACTGTGTCAAGGATCCCCTTCATGAAACCCCTCGAGCTAGAGATCGGAGGGAATTATGTGAGAGGACAGTTATTATATTCTCCTTCATCCCCGACTAATCTATTAGGACAAGATTTGCAGACAAAACTAAGAATGACCATCTTGTTTTCCGACGATGGGACCAGGGCCATCTCCTTCCCAGGGGCCATCACCTTAGAACCCCTGTCACCGAAGCACCACCACATCACAAGTATGCAAGTGAAGACACTCCCTACCAACCAAATCACCTTTGCTGAGGCGGTCTTGGAATACATGGGAAAATTCTTGAATATGTGCGAACTTTTTCAGCAGTGGGCACATCGCACACACTGCCTTCTAGATGAGACATTTAAAAAGACAAAAACCTTTATAGTCAATAGAGTATGTGAGGAGGAATAGAGTCATGAATATGCTACATACACGCCCGCTTGGTCCCCTGGTATGGGGGCAAGGCATGTGGAGACCATGGCCGTAACAACTAGATAGAACACGTAGGAACCCACTTTGGTACCAAAACAAGCAGCACAGCCACATCGCTAAATGAATCCAATCAATTAAATGATTATAATCTTAAACTTCTATTTCATCATATTTCACTTCATTTCTTTACTCCATTGTTTAATTCCTTCAATTAATTTTATTCATTTGAACACGGAGATGTTTCACACAGGCACAGGAGGCAGAAAGGTTTCCAAGTGTCACGTCTTTATTTTAAAAAAAACAATGCATTTCGGGAAAACATCCCTTCGTCAGGGGCATCTACGAAACAAGAATTTATACACATTATCATAAGCAGTATCAAATTAACTAAACAGCTAACTCGAATTTTTTGCATTAAAAAAGTTATCGTTTATCAACTGTTGTTAGCTTGCTCAGTCTATTAACACCTATCACAAAATCAATCGTTAAAAGAAATGATTTAAGCAATTATAAACCATTGACTTTAGTCACAAGCATCCCTGTAAAACACAGACTACAATACTTCAAATGAATTGAAGGAATTAAACAATGGAGTAAAGAAATGAAGTGAAATATGATGAAATAGAAGTTTAAGATTATAATCATTTAATTGATTGGATTCATTTAGCGATGTGGCTGTGCTGCTTGTTTTGGTACCAAAGTGGGTTCCTACGTGTTCTGTCTCATGAAAGCGCATTTGGCGGAGCGCATATCAAGCATGCACGCCTTTACAGTGCTGAAGAGATGAGTGTTGTTAAAGATTTCTGGATTACACAGGTGTGCATCTCCCTTCTTTTGAAGTTCGTAACAACTAGATCCCATATGCCTTTTGAAATGCCAAGCTCAGCTATGCCACCACCACAGTACCTCTGTGCACCTGGAGGTGGAGAAGATGAGGCTGCCTGGTGCTATGTTGTGCATTCACCAGGCCGAAGGACCCCTTTCCGTTGTCAAGTACGTTACCCAAACGCATAGCGATCGTAAAAAATGCTGCACGTAAAGGAGACAGAAAAACAGGAGTAAGCACAGAGAGACATTGTTAAATTGGTCCAACACAAACTGAAAAAGACTGCCCTCGAAGGGGCCGCGTTGGCCGCGAGCGTGCACATGGCCAAACCTTAATAGGAGCTCCACCGCAAAACTTCAGAGGGTTTCAACCTAGCTATAGCGGCAGAGGCCAGGGAGGTTGGCAGCAACCAGACCCCAGGGAATGTTACAATTGGCATATGATGGGTCACCTGTCAGATGCCGGCTAAAAGCATACCACAAACAGATCAATGGGCCAGGGTCAGGGCCAGCCACCACAAAATCATCATCCACAAAACCAAGCCCAGGGAAAAGACCTTCAACACCCTAAAGGAAGCTTTGTGCTCAGCACCTATCCTAAAGGCACATGATGTTGTCCAAACTCATGCCTCAGAACATGGTATTGGGGCAGTACTGTCACAGCTGAATGACAAAGGTCAGGATCAACCAGTTGCCTTCATCAGCAGGAGACACCTCTGAAGAAAGCAGCGTTGGCGTGCCATTGAAAAGAAAGCCTTTGCTGTGGTTTGGTTCCTGAAGAAGCTGAGACCCTACCTGTTTGGGACTCACTTCAGAGTTCAAACTGACCACAGATCTCTTAGATGGTGAATGCAGATGAGAGGAGAGAACCCCAAACTGTTGAGGTGGTTCATCTCCCTACAGAGTATGGACTTTACTGTGGAACACAGACCTGGGACTAACCTTTGCAAATGGCCTTTCCAGGTTCTTCTACCAAGACAAAGGTAAGTTGCCAGGACAAAGGTTAGTCTTTTGTCTGGAGAAGCACCATGTAAGGAAATGCCTCTTTTTAAATCAACCCCAAAGTTTTGGGGTGATGCTGCTGGGCCTGCTAACCAGACCCCAGAGCCAGTATTCTTTTCTTTTTTCAAATATCTTTATTAGACAGCTTGTAGACAAGTGAGTGTACATCACCCCAGCATGGGCTCCCGTAGGCACATTTGCATCGGATATCAATACAAGCATTGTGTTTTTTCTCGTATAAGTGAAGAAAAACAACCCGCCCTGAACAAACCCTCCACCCATTCCCCCTCCCATTCCCGGCACTGCTTAGCAATCTTTTATACCCGGGTAGTCCTACAGAGTGTAATGCGGCAGTTCACAATAATCGTCCCAGAACTCCCGCATGCATAATAGCACTGTATTACAGAAGATCATCTCAGGTCTGGTTTCCCAAGTAAGTACCCCGTGAGTGGAGCCCAAAACTCTTTAGGGCAAGAGGCCTCTGGTATTTCCTCCGCATAAATTTCCAATTGGTCCCTACCAATGTTCCCTCTAATTTCTTTCCTCTGTGTGCAGCAGTGGAGGGTCTCTGTGCGCTGCAACCATGGCTATTTGCGCCAGGAACCAGACCGCGCGTGTGCGCGGCGCCAAATGTCATGTAAATGTAAAATGTAAATTGATACTTGTATAGCGCACTACTCACCCGCAAGGGTCTCAAGGCGCTTGTACGAATACCGCTGTGGAACCCATCCTGGCTTTCCCTGTGAGGCGTCCACTCCTGGGCACCCCCAAGGTGGAGGCCAGGCATCCTTTAGCGTTGTGGGGGCCGTTGTGGAGATTAAGCAAGCTATTGCCCAGAGTTGCAGAGTGGGACTCCATGATTGGAATAGGCACCGAGGCGAGAATTATCAGGTCCGTGGAATTTTGAGCCCAAGACCCGCCGAGGAGGGGAATTGAACCCTGGTCGCGGGTCAGACCTCTGCATCAGGGTCTGCCGCTCTAACCATTGAGCCACACTTCTCCACGTTTACTTTAAAAAGTGAAAAGATGGTGCATTTTCACACATACAGTGCCACAATAAGGGTCTTAAGGGCAGTTTCCAAATTGGATAAACACGCCATGACATGAATTGGTTACACAGGCAAGTACACTTCAAGTTTAGAAAAGCACAAGACTTAAACGGTGGTACCATCATAAGATTTTAATAAATATTCTTAACTTGAGCACTGTTAATTGGGTAGGGAAATGTTGAGAGCCTATTCAATATCACATATAAACAATAAGGGAGACATGTCAAGTGGCATCACTAGAGGGGTGACAGGGTTGCTTCTCACGGCGATCTTTGCCATTTTTCCAGTGGTGATAAACTCGATCTAGGTCAACTTTCCCATTCAGGAGGTATTTTAAAATACATGGTATGCGTTCTTTGCAGCAGGCATATTAACCCTCTGTGCTACATTAGATAAGTGAAACCTGCCCTATACCTCCCCATTTGTCCGTCTACCCCTCCGCCCCCACTTACTTTCTGTTACTGTCCCACTGTTTTTTTTTCAACTTTTATATAGCGAGAACTCGACCCGAAGGTATTGGAGCGCTTTACATGAGCACCGTATTTACATTACATATTCAGGCACAGGGAGATTAAGTGATTTGCGCACAATCACAGGATGTGGACGCGACCCCGAGGCTCGAACTCTGGCACCAAAGTTCATCAGAATGCCACAATAGTCCCCGCACCGCGCTTTACTAACACAGAGTAGAGCCAGTTTCAAAATACAGAGTGTACTTTCCGAAAGTACACGCTGTGTTTTTAAACTGGCTCTACTCTTTTTTTTTTTTTTTAAACAATTTTTTCAGAACAAACAAAAAACAAAAGTACACCTTTCGTCATTACATAGCGTATCCATGCAGTACCTCTGCTGGCATATTGGCAATTCCTGACATTTATTAAGACTATCATTCATGCACACCCCAGCCTCTATATCCACCACCTGCCGCCCCCCGCACGCACACCCACCCTTCATCGAGTCGCACCCCAAGTGAAGAGGATGGCTCAGCTTCAGTCGCTCAGCTCGGACTCTCAGTCCGTTACCGGGGGTTCACAGATATTGCCTCTAAATGCGTTCCACTAGCCCCAGATTCTTTGCCATCTCCTGGGGCAGCCCCATGTTCGCGCACACCACCCTCTCCGCCGTCATGGCACTATCCATGTCCCGGCCCCACCTCTCGTGGGAGGGGGCTGCCTGTGCCCCCCAGTATTGCGCAATGGACCTCTTTGCTAATGCTAGTCCGACGGTCACCCAGGTTTGATCAGCCTTGTTAAGATCAGTAGTATCCCACACATTCAGTAAACACATTCGGGGTTCGAGTGGGACATCATGACCGGTAACCCGTGAGATCGTTGCCATGACCTCCCCCCAATATGCGGCTATGTCAGGGCATTCCCATATCGTGTGGAAGAAGGTGCCCTGAAGTCCACACCCCCGCAGACAGAGCGGGGTAAGTGCCCTGCCCATTTTATGGAGTGTATCTCTAGTGTAGTATATCCGGTGCAGTATTTTAAGCTGCACCAGTTTTATTTTGGATGGGATGGCCACCTCTCGGGGAGACGCCAGCGCTAGAGACCATTCTAGTTCGTCCATGGGCCCAACTGCTGCCTCCCATTTTCTTTTGAGGATCTCCGTGGGGTCTTTTTGATGATTCACCATTTTACGGTAGGTCAATGAGATAGCTTTCTTGGTGAGGTGGTCTGTGAGCAGCCTGTCCTCCAGCGGGGAGGACTCTGGTAGGGTGGTCCCCCTGGGTATAGCTTTCTGTAGTGCATGCTGTATTTGTAAGAATTTAAAGTGCTCGGTCCGGCTCATCTGATAGTCTGCTTGCAGCTTCTCAAACGGTATCACCCCACCCTTCCTCCAGAGGTCGCCGACCTTGGAGATGCCTATGAGATCCCACCCCTCAAATTCTTTACGCAGATGACCTATACCAATCTTAGGGGAGATCCATAGCGGCGTCTGCTGCGTAATCACCCCCTCCCATCCCAACCCGCGCTGTGCCGTGCGCCAGATCTGTACTGTGTGCGCTGTGGGGCCTTGTAGCCTATTCGTCCCTGATTTAACATATAGGACGTGTAGTCCCAGCATCGCCCTGTCAATTCGCAAAGCAGGTTCATCTTGCGCTGCGTGTATCCATTGATTGACTATTATAAGTTGGGACGCCCAATAATATAAACGTATGTTGGGCAGTGCGATACCCCCATCATACCAACTCCGCATAAGTTTGCAGAGAGCTATTCTATGAGGTTTACCCTCCCACAGCAGATAACCCACCTCTGCGTTGATCGATTGAAAGTAGGAGTCTGGGACTGGAGCGGGCGCATTTTGCAGCGCGTAGAGGAAGCGAGGGAGAGCCATCATTTTGAATAGCGCCGCTCTCCCCAGCAAAGTCAGTGGCAGGGAGTGCCAATATTTGACATCACTTTTTAGTCGTTTGAGGGGTGGAAGTAAGTTGCGTTCCAGGTAAAGCGCTGGGTCCGGCTCGATGTGTGTATACCCCGATATTTGAAACCATCCTCCGCCCTTGGTATTAATACTCCTTCGGGGAGTTGTGGCGGAGGCCCCTGTAGGACGTAGAGCACTGACTTCGTCCAGTTAATCGAATAGCCAGAGAATCGACCATAGGAGTCACAGATATCCAGCAATGCAGCTATGGACCGCTTCGGTTGTGTCAGATAGACCAAGATATCGTCCGCATTGGCTGTACTCTTTTGTTAGTAAAGCGCGGTGCAGGGACGATTGTGGCCTTTTGTTTAAGTATTGATGGTAATCAGAGCCCCTTCACGGGCTGTGATTATTGTGAAAAAAGGAAATATTAACATGTGGTGTTTGACATTCATTTTGTGTAACGAATTAGCACATTTTGGGTTTTTTTCATACATTTCTCACGTTTTGGTATGTCCTGCAACAGGTGTAAATGCCCTTCTCTGCACATATGAAAAGTTTGAGAAATGTTTTTGCATCATCATGTCTCACCCCGCCTCTAACCTTGCCCGCTGCCATGCCCCTAGCTCAATTGAATGAGTACCTAAACTTATTTTTTCCCATTTAAAGCCATGTGTAGAAAACATCAAGAATGACAGTGAACCTTCCACACACGTACAATAAGTCAAGACCTACTACATTAAAATGTCACATGTGTAAGTGAAGAACAAACTAGTTATTGGTATCCTATTCCTAAATGACACTTTAGGGCTTTCATGAACAAAATAATTTCTAGTTTGAATAATCCCATTGTTTTTCTGTAGGTTATTAATCAAATATTAAGAGAGACAACAGATATCAAAAAGTGGAAATATTCTATTGTGTTAATATATCTGGGTGTGTACCAATGAGATTTCTAAAACAAGTTGTCTTCTTTTTTGCTCTTTCTCTCGATTTCCTCTCTGCAGTGAACAGTCCCTGTATGATCATCCACCTATAACACGTACCTAGTATCCAGAGAACCATAATGTCTCTGAATTCGATTATTCTCAAATACATCAGACATTTCTTACTGCAGCATAAATAGTGCAATACATTGTAAAGAAAACGAAAAACATTTATAGTGTTTCAGAATCAATTTAACAAAACCATGCCTTTCTTTGTGAATGATACCTGTTTTAATTAAGTCATTAATTTGTTCTTCAGAATCAAAAATTCTGGGTAAATCACTTAATCTCCCCGTGCCTAGCAAAAATGAATGTGTTCTTGTGTACCGGAACTGGTGCTCATGGTAAAGCGCTCCGATACCTTCGGGTTAAGTTTGTGCCATATATAAGTATGGGAAAAAATTGATTATACATGAGCATGTGTCCAAAATATGCCAGTTTGTGCATTTGACCAAATTTAAAGTGCAGCCACAATACCACATCTCTGACCCATGATTATGCCCACTATTGCCAGCTCATTTGAAATGTACTTCTACATAATGTGCACGTGCAGCAAAGACAACACGCTAGGCATCACAGAATATCACTTCTGCTTACTTTTGTGAATTAGGCTTGCTTCATTCATGCATGCATTATGATTTTTCAGAGTCTAGAAGTTTTCGTTGATTGCAGGGAAGCTAACCTTAAGGGATTGTATGGAATATGCTACTTACCAGTATGCATCTGTTCTTGGCATGTAGAGCTGCAGATCTACACACTTTTGCATAGATCGCCATCTGGTGTTGGGCCCGGATGTTTGCAGTTTGTTTTTCCTCTTGGAAAGTCTTTGGAATTCACGAGGTCGGCGACTCCTCCCTTGGTTCGTATTGCGCATGGGCTTCGGCTCCATCCTCAGATTGTTTTTCGCCAACAGGGAAAGATGGAGCATAGTAATAACAGTGAAGAAACCCAGGTGTGTTGTATCTAAATAAGATAGACTGGAACAGATACAGGTAGCCGGGGAGGCGGGTGGGCGTGTGTAGATCTGCAGCTCTACATGCCAAGAACAGATGCATACTGGTAAGTAGCATATTCCGTTCGAGGCATATGAGCTGCAGATTACACACTTTTGCATAGACTATATAGCAGTTCCCAACCTTAGCGGCGACCACCGGTATCTGTTGCGGTGGTTTGAAATAGTGTTTTTAGTACAGCCTGGCCCACACTAGCTTGTTGCTTGGTTTGCACATCTACACAGTAATGTTTAGTGAAACGGTGCGGTGTTGACCATGTAGCTGCCTTGCAGATATCATCTAATGGGATGTTCCCTAGAAAAGCCATAGAAGCCCCTATCTTTCTTGTAGAGTGGGCTTTAGGGGGAACAGATAGCGTGCGTTTTGCTTTGTGGTAGCAAATCTGTATGCATTTCACAATCCACCTAGCTATCCCTGATTTAGAGATGGGGTTGCCTTTATGAGGTGGAGAGAAAGAGACAAACAATTGCTTTGTCTTCCTGAAAGGTTGTGTTCTCTGGATATAGTAAAGCAAGGCTCTTTTAACATCCAGTGTGTGTAGAGCCCTTTCTGCAACAGTTTGAGGTTGCGAGAAAAAAACCGGTAGTTCTACCGATTGGTTTAGATGAAAGGGTGAGATGACTTTGGGTAGGAATTTTGGGTTGGTACGTAGGAGAACCTTGTTCGGGTGCATTTGGAGAAAAGGTTCTTGTATAGTAAGTGCTTGTATTTCACTGACCCTTCTAAGGGAGGTGATGGCTACAAGGAAAGCTGTTTTCCATGTGAGGAATTGCAGTTCGCATTTATGCAAAGGTTCGATGGGCGGCCCCATTAGCCTTGTGAGAACTATATTTAAGTTCCACACAGGTGAGGGTGGTAGTCTGGGGGGAATTATTCGTTTGAGGCCTTCCATGAAGGCTTTAATTGCAGGCACTCTGAAAAGTGACAGGTGCTGTCTGTTTTGTAAGTAAGCAGCAATTGCTACGAGGTGTAGCCGAATGGATGTATATGCTAGGTTACATCTTTGTAGGTGTAGTAAGTAGCATATGATGTGCTGTATGGATGCGTCTAGAGGGTTGATTGTGTTGTTATGGCAGTAAACAACAAATCTTTTCCACTTGGCAGCGTAGCAGGCTCTAGTGGTAGGACGTCTAGCTTCTCTGATAACATTCATACAGTCAGGGGGAAGGTTAAGGTATCCGAATTCTAGGATTTCAGGAGCCATATCGCAAGGTTGAGCTGAGCTGGGTCCGGGTATCTGATCTCTCCATGGTTCTGGGTTAGGAGGCATGGTGAGAGGTGTAATTTTTGGTGTGGCACTACTGAGTTCCAGCAACGTGGTGTACCATGGTTGTCTGGCTGATGTTGGAGCTACTAGAATGAGTGTGAGGGAGTGCTGTTGTAGCTTTCGCACCACTAATGGAATTAGTGGGAGAGGTGGAAAGGCATATGCAAATTTGCCTGACCAGTTCATCCATATCGCATTGCCTTTGGACAATGGGTGTGGGTATCTGGCGGCGAAGCTTGGGCATTTTTTGTTTTCGTGGGTGGCGAATAGGTCTATTTGTGGATGCCCCCACATTTGAAAGAACGGATGAAGAACTTGCGGGTGAAGTTCCCACTCGTGGATCTGCTGCGTCTGTCTGCTGAGCAGATCTGCCATGGTGTTCTGGACTCCTGGGACATGTTGGGCTAGGAGAAAGATTTTGTGTGGAATTGCCCATCTCCATATGCTCTGTGCTAGTTGAGAGAGCTGTGGATAGTGTGTGCCGCCTTGTTTTTGGATGTAGTACATGGCGGTCATGTTGTCCGTGCGGATAAGGACTGCCTTGCCTAAAATCTGTGTGTGAAAGGATTTTAGGGCTAGAAAGATTGCCAGTAGCTCCAGATGATTGATGTGGAGTAACTTTTGTTGCGGCGTCCATGTGCCTTGCACTGTGAGGTGTAGTAGATGAGCTCCCCAGCCGGAGAGCGATGCGTCTGTTGTCAGGATTATTTGTGGAACCGGGTCCAGGAACAGTCGACCTCTGGAAAGATTTGTGGTGTTCCACCACTGCAGAGAGCGATGGGTGCGACCGTCTACCAACACCAGATCTGTCAGTTGCCCCTGGGCCTGGTTCCATTGGCGCGCTAAGCACTCTTGGAGTGGACGCATCTGGAGTCTTGCATGAGGTACTATAAAAATGCAAGAGGCCATCATCCCTATCAGTTGCATAAACACTTTTGCTGGGAGGGAGTGTTGAAGTATGAATTTTTGACGCATAGCTTGAATGCTTGCGATCCTTGCCGGATTGGGGTAGGCAATGGCTTTTGAGGTGTCTATGGTGGCACCGAGGTATTGCTTTATGTGGGATGGTGTTAGCTGGGAATTTTGGTGGTTCATCGTGAAGCCTAGTTGGTGAAGTAGCTGGATTGTAGTGGCAGTGTGGTGTACACATTGGTTGTAGGACGCGGTTTATCAGCCAGTCGTCCAGATACGGGAAGACGTGAATGTGCTGTCTTCTGAGGTGTGCCGCCACTACCGCTAGGCACTTGGTAAATACCCGTGGTGCTGTTGTGACCCCGAATGGGAGCACCTTGAACTGGTAGTGTTGCCCGTCCACTACGAATCTGAGGTACTTTCTGTGGGCATGGTGTACCGGAATGTGAAAGTACGCGTCTTTCAAGTCCAGTGTGGTGAGAAAGTCGTCCTGGGAGAGGAGCGGAAGTACCTGCTGAAGTGTTACCATGTGAAAATGGTCCGAATGTATGTATGTGTTTAGAGGTTGGAGATCTAAGATAGGTCGTAGAGTCTCGTCTCTTTTCGGTATTAGAAAATATAGGGAGTAGACCCCTACATTTTGCTGATTGTGGGGGACCTGTTCTATTGCGTGTTTTTGTAGGAGGGAAATCACCTCCTGCTTTAGTAACGTGGAATGTTCTCGTGACATTGGGCGTTGCCTGGGTGGAATGTTGGGGGGTAGATGCGAGTTCTAGGCAGTACCCTGAACGAATAATTTGGATCACCCACTTGTCTGATGTGATGGACTCCCAGACGTGAAGGAAATTTTGTAGTCTGCCCCCGACCGGAGTGGGATGGTCAGGGGGGAGCAGGGGAAACTCATTGGGTAGGCGGTGTGGCAGAGCGGGCAGTATTTGTTTTGCCTCTGCCTTTATTGTTATTTCCTCTATATCCGCCTCTTTGATAACCTTTTGTGAAGGTGGACTGAGGAGGGGATTTGTAGGACGTGGACGCGCTATCTGAGGAGTAGCCTCTGCCCGTGCCACGAAAGGAAGAGCGGCGAAAGGAGCGTCTAGGAGGGTGTGACTGTAGGGCTCCCATAGATTTTGCCGTATCTCTATCTTTTTTCATCTTCTCGAGGGCCTCATCTATCTTTGGCCCGAATAAATGTTCCTGATCGAACGGGTGGTTTAATATAGAGGCTTGTACCTCGGGTTTAAAGCCGGACACTCTCAGCCAAGCGTGTCGACGGAGTAGGACACTAGTGTTAATGGCCCTGGAAGCTGTGTCTGCTGCGTCTAAGTCACAGCGTATAGAGTATTGGTTATGGTCTTACCCTCTTGAATTAGTTAATTGGCCCTGTTTTTATATTTTTCTGGGAGATGGTGCATGATGGTTTCTAGCTCATCATAATGCGCCCTGTCGTATCTGGCCAATAGCGCTTAAGTGTTGGCGAGACGCCATATGTTAGCTGCCTGTGACGCAGTGCGTTTTCCTGATACGTCCAGGAGCTTTGATTCCTTGTCAAGTGGTGGTGCTTCGCCTGACTCCTGGGAATTTGATCTCTTTCTTGTGGTGGATACCACTAGGGAATCCAGTGGCGCTGGCCCTTTGATGTAGGCAGGATCTGTGGGGGCAGCTTTATACTTTTTTTACTATACGTGGGTTTAGGACCCTAGCCCTGACTGGGTCTTTAAAAACCTCTGGCGCATGTTTTATTACCCCTTTGAGCATAGGTAGTATAGCAGTAGACCTATGTACTGTATCAAAGGTGTCTAGGAGGAAATCTTCCTCTACTGGGTCAGTGTGTAGCTCTACCCCGTGATAATGTGCCGCCCTCTGAAGTAGGTGGTGAAAACTTAGTGAGTCTTCTGGTGATGATGGCCTGGATGGATATAGGTCATCTTGTGGGACATCTGGAATGTCTGGATTATTATAATCATCCCATGGGTCTGGGGATCCTGTAGGGGTGGGGTCTTGTGGCACATCTGCTGGGTCGTAGTATGGGTCCCCCTGATCATCATGGTCTGGAGACGGGGTCGGAGAGCGATGAGGCAGGGGTGGAGAAGGTGGAGGGGGCGAAGGTCGAGAGGGTGGAGGAGGTGGAGGAGGCGGGGAAGGCACTCTGAAAGGGGAGGTAGCACAGTCCTTCCTCTTTGGAGGTGGAGGTGGAGCTGGTCTGTCCAAAGTTTTAGAAGACAGTGCCAAATGTCCAGTTTTTGGATCCTTGGTAAGTGTCTTTTGTAAAGGATCTGGTGTAAAAAGTTCTTGGGACACTGGTTGTTCGGTCGGCGCCGACGTTTTCGGGGCCGACGGCTTCTAAGGCTTTTCTGTGCCGTGCTTTTTGGGAACCTCCAATTTTTTGTTCGGTGCCGATACAGGCCTCGGTGCGGGAGTGTCGGTGCCGAGGGCCTTATGATGTTTGGTCGGCACCGAGAGGCTGGGTTTCGACACCGAGGGCTTTGGTGTGGAGCTCGGTGTCGAGGTAGAGGCCGATCTTTTCTTCGGTGCCGAAGGGTGTTTTTCGGCACCGCTGGCAGGCTGGCTCGAGCCCGAGCCGCCGGAAGGCTTACTTGGCTTCGTCGCTGGTCCCGAAGGTGGGGTGTTCTTGCCTAGGCCCGAAGGCGAAGGCGTGACCGAAGCCTTTTTGGGTGTTGGCGCGGGTGTGGGAGGGGGTATTTTACTCACGACCCTCTGTGCCGGGGTGATGTCCTCCACATCCGAGTCGTCGGCTTCGGAAGCACTGACGAGGTCCTCTTCGGTGTGCTGGTGTCCCGGAGGTTCGACGTCGTCCCTGAAGATGTCGACTGGAACGGAGGTCGAGGAGTGCGCCATTTTTCTTCTGGCCCTTCGATCTCGAATAGTCTTTTTAGATCTAAAAGACTTGCAGGCGGGACAGTCTCGAGCCTCGTGTTCAGGGGAGAGGCAGAGGTTGCACACCTCATGAAGATCGGTGTGGGGGAATTTGGACTCACATCGAGGGCACTTCTTGAATGGAGTCCTTTCCATCAGCCGGGACCAGAGCCTGGAGAGGCCCTTAGGCCGCCGTCGATGACTGGAATCGAAAGTGCGTCGAAGAAGAAGGTGATTGAGGTAGATTAGTAACCAAACAATACCGCGGAGAGCGAGGATTTCGCTTCGATCGTCGAACTGGAATGTTCGGAGCCGGAGCGCGAAGTATTACATCCGAGCCCGATGGCGGAAAAAAACAATCTGAGGATGGAGCCGAAGCCCATGCGCAATACGAACCAAGGGAGGAGTCACCGACCTCGTGACTTCCAAAGACTTTCCAAGAGGAAATACAAACTGCAAACATCCAGGCCCAACACCAGATGGCGATCTATGCAAAAGTGTGTAATCTGCAGCTCATATGCCTCGAACATCTAGTTTTAATTAAGCATTATTTGAACTTCCAGGTAATCTTAAAATAAAATCTTGTGGTCAAACAACTGTACGCCTCCCCGCCAACCAAATTCCAACCATTGTACATATCTTTTGCATTCATTTCATTTTTTGACTTGATTCTGTATTTTTTCAACCATAAAAGTATACGACACATAGGTGGATATACATATAATGAATACATTTAAAAATCCAGTTAAAAAAAGACATCAAAACTTTAACTACCAACCCATCATACATTACAAGTTCAGCTCCATGGAACAAATATATGAACATGTATACTAAAACAGCGAATCTCAAAGTTGAGTTATAAAAAGGGACATATCTACAGACATAACAGAGTCCGCACAGGGAGATTAAGTGATTTGCCCACAATCACAGGATGTGGACGTGACCTCGAGGCTCAAACTCTGGCACCAAAGTTCATCAGAATGCCACAATAGTTCCCGCACCGCGCTTTACTAACAAAAAGAGTAGAGCCAGTTTCAAAATACAGCGTGTACTTTCTGGCCTTTTGTTTAAGTATTGATGGTAATCAGAGCCCCTTCACGGGCTGTGATTACCATCAATACTTAAACAAAAGGCCACAATCGTCCCCGCACCGCGCTTTACTAACAAAAGAGTAGAGCCAGTTTAAAAACACAGCGTGTACTTTGGTACACGCTGTATTTTTAAACTGACTCTACTCTTTTGTTAGTAAAGCGCGGGGACGATTGTGGCCTTTTGTTTAAGTATTGATGGTAATCAGAGCCCCTTCACGGGCTGTGATTAACCATCAATACGTAAACAAAAGGCCACAATCTGCCCCGCGCTCTGCAGCCACACGCCCCCAAGCCGCCACAAGCCCCCAAGCCGCCCCAAGCCCCCACAAGCCCCCTTACCTGCACTCGAATCCTCCGGCACCGCATCAAAGTGCCTGCTTTTCGTGCCGCTCGCTTCTTTAAAGCGGCGGCGCGACTCTTCTCTTGCGGGACGTCCTGGCTGCGTTGTGCGCGCTCCACAGACGGCAGAGCGCGCTGACGTCAGGGGAGGTGCGCGCGCGCCTTAAAGGGAACGGTGGTCCCTAAAATAAAGTAAATCTCTGATCCATTTTCCCACCGTCGGGACAGTCCTGGCCCCCCAATTTTGTGCCACTGCCCGCTTAGCGAATAAAGTGGAGATGGCCAGCAGCCGCCTATTGCATGGTTTGGGCTTTTTCACCCAGCCCACCAGACAAACAGCAGGCAAACACTTCACTGGTTCCATCACAACATCCGTGAGCCCTTGCTTAACGTTCATCCGAAAATTATATATACCAGCACACATCCATACTAAGTGCAGGAAATCAGCATCTGCCTGTCCACAACGCACACAGCATGAACTTTCCCTGAGGCCAAATTGGTGCAGTTGCATCGGGGTGTAATAGAGTTGGTGTAAGTATTTGAAGTGAATGAAGCGGAGATTGCAGTTCGCCGTCAGCTGTCCCGTTCGCACACAGCAGAAGTTCCAGTCATCCAGCGTCAGTGTGGTGCCCATAACTGTCACCCACTTAGTATAGGAGGGGGATTCCTCGAGGTCATTCTCCCTGAGGGCCGCGTTATACAATTTGGTTATCAAGCCTCCATGCTCCACCCCCGTTAGCACCGCCCGCAGTGCCCGTAGGGCGCGCGGCTGGGCCGAATACCCAGGGAAGATATCTCGAATTGCTTGCTGCACCTGCACCTAAGTGAAACCGAGCATCAGACCCGCACTGTGGTGAGACTGTAGCTCAGAAAGGGCCAGAAACCGGCCCCGATTATAGAGATCTCCAAGGCGGGTAATCCCCACCTGACTTAGTGCCTTCAAGGCAGCGGGATCCCGCGCAGCAGATATGTCAGTGTGCGCTGCAAGAGGCAGCACAGGGGCATAGAGATAGTCCAACCCCGCCCTTTTTGCCAGTGCGCTCCATGCCCACGCCGTACAATGAACTAGGCAAATTTCCCCCGCGGTCTCCCGGCCTCCCAACAGGGCAGCTGCAGCCAACGGCACCGGGAGCACAGAGTCCGCCTCAATGGCCATGTATAGTTGATATTTCTGCAGGAAGTACCAAAAGTGCGCGAATTGCGCCTGGGCACATAAGTAATATAGGCAAAAGTCAGGGGCCTCGAACCCGCCGCGCTCAAATGGCTGCATTAACACCTTCCAGCTACACCAGGGCTTTCTGCCCCCCCCAAAGAAACGTGAGCAGTACCGATTGCAGTGTATTAAACAATGCAATATTCAATCTGATGGGGATGTTAACAAACAAATAGGAGTTTGGGTAAAAAGGAAATTTTTATGACCGCGATTCAATCTGCGAGTGAAAGGGGCAGCTTAGCCCAGCGTGCTGCCTGATCTGTAATTGTGTGAAATGCCCGGCTGTAATTGGCAGTAATCACTACTTCAGAGTCTCTATGGAGCCAGATTCCCAAATACTTTACCGGGTCATACGACCACTGCAGGGGGAAGTCCAACTCGAACTCCTTGGTGCCGGCTGTTAGTTGAACCACAGTGGACTTGGCCCAATTAATGCCTAGGCCAGAAAAGTGTTCAAACCTGACATACTCTCTCAATAGTTCCGGCAAATAGGTGGCAGGCTCATGTACATAAATTTATCATTAGCGTAGAGTGACACCATTAAAGGCCGCTGCCGGAACCGCAGTGCCACCTGGGCGTGTCGCTGACACAGTTTGCAGGCCAGAGGCTTCAGTGCAAATGCAAAAAGCATTGGCGACAAGGGGCAGCCCTGCCGCGTGCCACGTTGGATGGAAAAAGCTGCAGATACCCAACCATTTACACAAACCAGTGCAACCGGAGCGGTGTATAAAATATGGATCCATTTCAGGAACAACGGGGGCAGACCCATACACAGCAAGACGACAAACATGTACTCCCACTGTAGGGAGTCGAACGCCTTAGCCGCATCGAGCAGCACAGCCACCGCCTGAAAGTCGCTCTCAAAATAATGTAACGTGGAAAAAATAGTGCGGAGGTTATGCGATGTGGATCTAGAGGGCACAAAGCCAGATTGGTCTGGAAGGACCAGGCTTGGAACTAAGGGTTGGATCCTTGTGGCAATCATTTTTGCCAAGATTTTGGCATCTATATCAATTATTGATAGGGGTCTGTAGGAATCGCAAGCGTTTGATGCCTTATCCGGTTTCAGTAACATCACGATTAAGGCCTCCTTAAGTGAGGGAGGCAGAGTGCCAGACTCATGCGCCTCAGCCTACACCTCCTCCGTCGAAACCCGCTGCTTTGCAAGTGGGGAGTGACATGATTGCCTGCTTCACATCATCGACATCGAATGGCTGCGTGAGGTACTCCCGTTGGTTTAGAGACAACCAGCCGAGGGCGACGTCATCGAAATAAGCATGGATTTCATCCACATGAGGCTGATCACGTTCCCCATATAATTTAGAGTAGTAATCCAGCACCACCCCGCTAATATCCGAATTACCATAGTGCGCCTTGTCCTCAGCATCCAGTAGCTCAGTAATGTAAACCTGACTATGCGTCGCCGCCAAATTCTGAGCCAGCGAGCGGCTAGACCGGCCCCCCTCTCCATAGTAGCGCGCAGTACACCGACGTGATCTATGTACCATCTCCTGGTCCATTGTCGCATTATGTTCCGACACGCGCTTTCGAATAGCCGCCAGCGTTTCGGTGGCGGTACAGCAAGCATAGTCGCGCTCCAGAGCAGCTATTTCAGCCGCTAGTTTCCAGATTCAACGGCGCAGATCACGGAGAACACCCACCTGTACCCCGATACACACCCCCCGGATAGTCACCTTGAACGCCTCCCAGAGAACTCCAGAACTGTCCACAGAGCCAGAATTTTCCCGGAAATAATTCTGAATAGCTCCGCTTACTGTGAGCTTAAAAAACGAATCAGTCAAGGAGGACGGCTGCAATCTCCAAGAAAATGGGGGGCCTCTCATATCCAGGAAGCCACAATGCCAGCAGTACCGGGGAATGATCAGTAATAGTTTTAGCCAAGTGTTTAGCGTCTACGGCCCAGGTACATTCAGCTTCAGAGACAAGCCAATAGTCCAGGCAGGATCATGTGCCATGGACAGTGGAGATAAAAGTGCTTTCCCTGGCCCCTGGGTGCCTCATGCGCCAGACATCCTGCAAATACCCAGCATCCAAGAGCCCTAGAAGGACGTCAGTGGACGGTCTGTGTGATGGAGATCCACTACCCTCCCTGTCCATGTCAACATCCAAACACGTGTTGAAGTCCCCCCACCAGATGATTTCAACATGAGGGAAGGCTGAGATTCTACGCCATACATCTGCATAAAACGATTGATCATCCACTTTCGGGCCATAAACGTTAATCAGAAGGAGACTCGTGCCGCCAAGTGTCCCATGCACTATCGCCAGCTGACCATGCTCATCCACATCTGTACCATGTACTTGGAAGGGCGTGCCCTTCCTGACAAGAATCATCATGCCTGGGGAATAGGAGGAATACGACAAGGCCACTCTCACTCCCTCCCATCTAGCGCCCACATTCTTCTCAGATAGCTTGGTGAGATGAGTCTCCTGTAAAAAGGCCACATTAACATTAACCCTGGGCGTAGTTTGCGAAGTAGCACTACGCGAAACTACGCAAAGTGCACTTCGCGAGCTACGCGAACTGAGTAGTACCCTGATTGCACTGTGCAAGATGCCGTTTTCAATGATTGCACAGTGCGGACAAGCATCCGGCACTGTGCAATTATTGAAAACGGCATATTGCACAGTGCGAGCTGTAGTTTTCTGCCGCTCGAGTAGATTTTTACTTGAGCGGCAGCTTTCTCAACGCAGACTGGTAGTTTCTCATCGCGAGCGGTCGCGAGCATACGCAACCACTCACAATGAGAAACCTGACCTCCTCACGTTGAGAATCTCGCCGGGATGTTTATTTTCCACGCTCGCGATCGGCAACTTGATGTTGCTGATCGCGAACAAGGAAAAAGTCTCGCCGGGATGTCTTTTTGCTTGCTCGCGGTCGCTGCACTACGCAACGCTACACTACGCATGTTTGCACTGTGCTACGTGCAATTCGCGTAGTGCGAAGTAGTGCAAACTTCGCAAACTACGCTAGCGTAGCGTAGTGCTTTGCCCAGGCTTAATTAACATCCAACCTATCTAACGAAGCAAAAACGGTACTGATTTTCTTAGGACTGTTGAGACCACATACGTTTCAAGTGAGGAATCTAACATCACTGCCCATGTACAAGGCAACACATCAAAGATGTAGTTATTCGAGATCTGACATTCAGAACATGATGCCCAGGTTCAAGTTTAGTACAATACACAAGTGCCAACTGTGCCCACCTTACCCCCTCATCCCCCCACCCCCTTCAGCATGCCCAACGTGCCAAAGCCATCCCAGTGTGAACAAAACAACCCCCAGAACCGAAATAGTGCATCGTGTGGGGATCTCCCATATCGGAGGTACCAGAGGGCTACTGTCCTCCCGCAGTGCAAGAGGTGGCTGATTAGGTCCAATACCTGTGCAAAAATCAACAAGGCATATAAAAAACATAAGGCATGCTGCCAATGCATCTATAGGGAGTTCCCCCCCCTGGCAGGCCAACATTATACACCAGTTTTGAACTTAGGGGCCTGGTACAGTATGAGAGTCCCACCAACAAAATAATCGATGGAGCTGATTAATACCCCCTTGTCCAACATCATTGCTCCTCCTCATCCGGGGCAGCTTTGTCCTCCTGTCGTCGCCGTTTCAGCTGCTTGGCGTAATCTATCGCCGCCTGTGGGGGCTGTGAAAATCTTAAAGTTACCCTCTGACCTGAGACACAGGCGCGCAGGATACAACATCGCATAGGGGATGCTTTCAGACTGGAGGAATTTCTTTACTGAGCCGAACTCCCGGCGCGCAGCATGGACTGCGACCGTGAAGTCCGGGAAGAAAGACAACGTGTTCCCCTGATGACAAATATTGCCCTTATCCCTAGCCAATCTTAAAATGGTATCTCGGTCCCGACAGTTCAAAATCCGGGCAATTATAGAACGGGTGGAGCAGCAGGAACTGGGCGAGCAGCCAAAGAACGATGGCCGCGCTCAATAATGAACATGTTGGATAAGTTCTCAGGACCGAAGATTTCCCTGATCAGGCTCTCCAGTATTCGTGGATTTGGGAAGGCCCGTGATGTGAGTGTTGTTCCTTCGTGACCTCGCCTCCAAATACTCATTCTTAGTCTGTATAAGTGCTAGTACCTTTTCCATATCAAGCGTCTTACAGGCAACCTCGCTGAGGCCATCCTCTGTGGAGGATACCTGCTGTTCCACCCCCCCCCCCCACCCCCCCCACCCCCATTCGTGCATTCTGTTTTTCCAGCTGCGCAGCCATGTGGTCCTGCCTGTGCGTAATAGTGGACATGTCGCCTTCTATATAATGGAGGCTTTTTTGCATGGCCATTAGCCTGACCTCGAGTTTGGACAGTTCCTCCCCTTGAGCATTCGCCTCGGAGTCCAATCCCGCTTTTCTGGGTACTTCCAGACTTACGCGCTTCAAAAGTGAGGCAAGGTTGCGACTTATCAGGCTTCCCCATGATGAATGCCGCGAGGCACAGGCCACAGTCCGTGAATCGTGCAACTCAACAGCCCTCCCCAGAGCCGCAAAGAGCACCAGCCGGGCACCAACACCCAATAGCACCGAAGCACGGAGTTCACCAAAATGGCGGAGTGAAGCAAGACGCAAGTCCGTAGGCACATGCACCCGCGTTAGCCAGCTGTAGGTAATGTGTCTTAATTAATGATGGCCAGTAGGCCGTGCGGACCGGCAGAGGTGAGGGACCAGCAGCAAGTTCGATGTACACGGGTCCAGAGCACCACAGAGCAAGTTATAGCTCCAGGACAAGCAGGGACAGCACCCACCCTAGGCAAACACACCCGTGCACTACGACCCCTGCCCGCGCAACAGGCCACAGCACGCAGAGCACAGCGCACCGCTCAGGCCTGCACCCAGCTAGGCAGCTACTGGCCCAAGCAAGGCCGCACCCCACTCACCACTGCCCACAACACGAGTCGATAGTGGCAGTCAGCCATGTCCAATGCTGCCCGGGGGGGCCAAGTAATCCCGAGGCACCAGAGTTCAGTTTGCAGAGCTACTGCACCGATATGTGCAGCGATGTAGGCCGTCACTCTCCTTCCCGCCCACCCACAATACCAGCCAAGTTGTTCTCTGCTCACCGCCGCCGGCCGCTGGATTGCACAGCAGCTCACACTCAGGGTCAGGGCCCCCCGGGTCTGCCCAGCTCACCCTCAGGGTCAGGGCCCGCCGGGTCTGCCCAGCTCACCCTCAGGGTCAGGGCCCGGGTCTGCCCCCCGGTTCTTCCGCTCTGTCCAGTCTGTAGCGGGACAGCGCTTGCAGCAATGTCTATGGTGCCGACCCACCTGCAGCTGGGGACTCCGAGACCTCACACGCGGCCGTGCATGGCCGGGCCAGCCGTGCTGCCCCTCCGCTGCTTCACACTCGGAGGTGCAACTCCGATTGCACCAGCTGCCGGCACACACAGGGCGCCCTGCGCTGCTCCAGCCCCCGCAGCAGGAGGAGGTGGGCGCACCACCTCCAGCCCCAGGGCGATGCCACCAAACGGCACAGACCGCCGCCATTTTATTGCCAGGCCGCCTCAGCTCCCTCAGTAGATTTTTGCTGCAGCTGTGCCCCCAGGCGCTACAATATTTTGCCAGTAGCTGAGGGGGGGGGGGGGGGGGGGGGCTCCCTCCATGCCCAGCCATCGATTTTTACCAGCGATGCGTCTTTATAATGCGGAATTTGGGCGGATTGTAGATCAGCCGGGCGGAGCAGCACTAATGTGCGGCCATTTCACCTGACGCCCTCAAGCGCCCCCCCCCAGTTTTGACCGAGCCAGTATTCTAACCGCTTACAGTGTATGTTGAATGGTCTACCCCCAATTGTTATAAACTCACTGATGTAAAAGTCCCTATTGTATGGCACCAAGGGTACCTAGGGCATGTAGGAGAGTTACCCCAGGGCTGCGGCACTGGTTGCGGCAACCTGTGTGGGACAAAGTACAAAATGTCTCACAGCCTGCCACTGCAGCCTGGTAAAGCAGCTTTAAACTGTGAGAAGTTGGCCTGATGTATGATGTCACTAGTTCTAGTGTACACCTTATATCAGTCCAAATACCCTTATGGTGATTGGTTGTAAAGTCAACCTTATAGACCAGCTATCCTAGTGGTAGCATGGACAAGAGCAGTCTTAGGCTAAACTCTGAATGGCATGTGAAGCCAGCTGTGATACCATATATAATCCCTTGAATACCAAATGAAAGGACACCACAACAGATATATAAATAAAATAAAGTGTATTTATTCTAGTCAAACCCTCAGCACTCTTTATGAGATTAGAGGTAAGTACAACACAGTATTATTTAAGCATACATTAAGTCACACAGGTAAGTAATACAGTTAGGCCCTAGGGGCCACGCAAACCATATACTAAGTAAGTGGTATAAGGACCACTGTCACGGAAATAGGATAGGCCTAGGGAATCGCTGGGGCTACACTATACTACCAAAGGTTAGGAAGTGGAAGGCACACGGGATTCAGGTGCAGAGTGGAAACACTCACGCGTAATGCGTAAAAGTCAATAGCAATAGTACAGTTTAGAAATAGAATAGATTTAGGACACTTCTGGAGTAGCTAGGAAGTCGAGACTGGAAAACTAGACACTAGGATAGTCACTATCCTGATGAGCACCGGAGTACCCAAGTTACCTAGCCCACAGGCTGCGGGTGCATAGGGGTGAAGTTGCGTCGGGTTTCGTCGTCGACTCCTATGGATGCCTGAAGAAAGATGCTGACAGCCACTCAGTGAAGAGTGTCCGGTGGATCCCAAGGTTGGGATCAAGAAGAGAGGAGACCTGCAAGCAGAAGGGACAGAGTCAAGGTCACTAGCCAGTGACCACGTGGAACCAGGAAGGAACCAGGCGATGTCGTGAAGATTACAGGTGAAGGTGAAGCTTGTCGCTGCAGCCACGAGGACCAGGGAACGTTGAGGACGACCAGGACCAGGAGGCGAGCTGTCCCACGAAGGCTTTTGCTGTCGGCGGCGTCGAAGTTGGACTAGGACTCACCAAGCATTGGCAAGCGGAACCCACGAAGAACGGAGGACTTGCTTCTGGTGCAGACCAGGAAGGTCTGGGGTGCTTCTCTTTTTCAAAGAAGCAGGAGCCAGTCTGGAGGAGCCAAACCAGCGGTGAAGATTTCAGGATGCGTCGTCACAAAGGCCCCTAGCCAGCGGGCAAGCAACCGGACATACGCGGCAAGCAGGAAAATGCAGAAGGGCCCCACGCAGGACTCGTGGAGTGTGGGGGGCTGATCTGCGGTGCAGATGGTGCTTGGGGTTGGGGCTTCTCAATCCCCGGTGCACAACTTCGAGGGTGCCTCAGAAGCTGCGCTTGAAGATACTAGCCACTTTTCCCAGGTAGCCGGTCCCACGTCTCTCGTCGCCTCCACGGATCTCAGCTCTGCTGTGGATCAGGGTCGGAGAAGTCTGGAAGTCAAGGCTCTGGTCGGGCTCTGCAGTCGGTCCCTCGTAGAACTGTAGCAAAGCAAAGGGTAGTCTCTTGATGGTGCCTGTTTGCACAGGGTAGCCACTCCTTGGCCACAAGGGAGATTCTTCAGTCTTCTTCTTTCGTCGAATGTCGAAGGTCCAGAGTTTCTGTTCAAGTTGCAGGTTCAGGATAATCTAAAGTCTTGAGGCCCAACTCCCACTCTTATACTAATCTGGGGGGCTGGGATACCTGCTAGGTCACGCCTTATGGGTGGGACCTGGGAGGGGGTGGTTACACCCACTTCCCTTTGTCCAGTTTCGCGCTGGGGCTGGAGTGCCCCAGCGCCAGTTTGAACTGGACTATGCAAGGAACACCTTATGTGCCCCAGGCATGTCTCATTCCTTTCAGCCCACCCTGCCCCAATACACTAAAGGTTGTCTGGGGAGGTGCTAGCACCTCCCCAAGCAGGAAACCTATTGTCCAGGCCTCCCTGGCTGGGATCACTCCCAGCAGCAGGAGGTCAGACTTGTGTCGTGGCAGCAGCATCCATTTTGTGATGCTGAGGCTTTGGTCAGAGGCTAACAGTAAAGTATGATTTTAACATGTCTCTCCCTCTAGAAGGGGGGAATAATATCCTCATGTCCAGAAACGGTAGGGGGGTATTATTCCACAGTGTTAGACACCTTACACGACATGTTTCGATAAAGCCAAACCATAGTTACCATAACCGTTTAAGATTATAAGGCACTTTAAGAGTATATGGTAGGCTATATCATAGAACAGCTATAAGGACATGGTTCCGAAAGCTGCAGACAGGCTCAGCTCATGCTAGAGCACCATCTCACATGTTACCAAGCACTCTGCCTCCAGGATTGTTAAGGCCTGCCATAGGAGTGGCTGATAGGTACACATGTGTCTATATGTAAGTTAGGTATAGGAATACTACACCTAAGCAAGGGGTGATTACACGACCTTGCCCCAGCTGAGTGATCAGCCAGTTGTGTCAAAATGGAAGGCCAGGCCAGGGGTGGCATAATACATGCTGCAGCCCCTGGTGGCCTAGGGTACACCTATGCCCTGGGTACCTAGGGTACACTGTACAGGGGCCAATAAGGTGATCCTATCCAAATGGGTTATGCACCTAAAGTACATAGTATTATTTTAGAGAGAGAACAGCAGGGCTGTGGGTCTGATTAGCAGGCCCACAGCCACATCTAAGTCGAAAACCAGTAAAGCAAAAGCCAAAAGTGGGGGTGAACATAGAAAGCAGACCCTACTCTCCTACACAACCCCCCCCCCCAAACTTAGGGACATTAAACTAACCTTGACCAGGTGAGTCTTCATGTTCTAAGTGGAAATATCTGGAGAGTCCATCTGCATTGGCAAGGTCAGTCCCAGGTCTATGTTCCACTGTGAAGTCCATCCCCTGTAGGGAAATGGACCACCTAAGAAGTTTGGGATTTTCACCCTTCATCTGATTTAGCCACAAGAGGGGCTTATGGTCTGTCTGAATCTTGAAGTGAGTGCCAAACAAGTATGGCCTCAGCTTCTTCAGGGCCCAAACCACAGCAAAGGCCTCCCTCTCAATAGCTGACCAACGTTTCTCTCTAGGGGTCAGCCTTCTACTTATAAAAGCAATGGGCTGGTCTTGACCATCTACATTCAGTTGTGAAAGAACAGCTCCCACACCTAACTCAGAAGCATCTGTCTGGACAATGAACTCTTTGGAGTAGTCTGGACTTTTCAGAATAGGTGCACTGCACATGGCCTGCTTCAGGTCATCGAATGCTTTTTGACAGCTTACTGTCCACTGAACTTTCTTTGGCATCTTCTTGGAGGTCGAATCATTAAGTGGTGTCACAATGGACCCATAGTTCTTAACAAACTTTCTGTAGTACCCAGTCAGGCCCAAGAAAGCTCTGACCTGAGTCTGGGTAGTTGGAGGAGTCCAGTCCTTTATGGTCTGGATCTTGCTCTCCAGTGGTTGAACCTGACCCCCACCAACTAGGTATCCCAGGTATACAACCTTGCTCTGCCCTATCTGGCACTTAGTGGCCTTGATAGTGAGGCCTGCCTTTTGTAGGGCCTCTAAAACATTCCTCAGGTGGACCAGGTGATCCTCCCAGGTGGAGTTAAAGACAGCAATATCATCAAGATAAGCTGCACAATAATCATCCAACCCAGTAAGGACTTGATTCACCAACCTTTGGAAAGTGGCAGGTGCATTCTTCAAACCAAAGGGCATTACCACAAATTGATAATGTCCTCCTGGGGTCGAGAAAGCAGTTTTGGCCTTTGCACTCTCAGCTAGTCTGATTTGCCAGTAGCCTGCTGTCAGGTCAAATGTGCTCAAAAACTTAGCAGCTGCCAGTCTGTCAATGAGCTCATCTGCCCTAGGTATTGGGTGGGCATCTGTCCTAGTGACAGCATTGTGACCTCTGTAATCCACGCAAAACCTCATCTCTCTCTTACCATCTTGGGTGTGAGGCTTTGGCACAAGGACTACAGGACTAGCCCAAGGGCTCTCTGAAGGTTCAATGACTCCCAGCTCCAACATCTTTTGTACCTCAACTTTTATGCAGTCCCTGACATGGTCAGGTTGCCTGTAGATTTTACTCTTCACAGGCAGACTGTCACCAGTGTCCACCTCATGGGTGCACCAGTTTGTCTGACTTGGGGTCAGAGAGAACATATGTCTGTAGGACTGCAGAACTTGCCTGCAGTCCTGTTGCTGATGGGCAGTGAGGCTGTCAGAAAAGACCACACCATCAACTGAGCCATCATCAGGGTTCTGAGTCAACAGGTCTGGGAGAGGGTCACTCTCTTCCTCCTGCCCCTCGTCTGTAGCCATGAGTAGCCCCATGTCTGCCCTGTCAACATATGCCTTCAATCTGTTGACATGAAGCACCCTGTGGGGGCTTCTGGGAGTCCCAAGGTCCACCAAGTAGGTGACTTCTCCCTTTTTCTCAACAATAGTGTGGGGTCCAGACCATTTGTCTTGGAGTGCTGCTGGGGCCACTGGCTCCAACACCCACACTTTCTGTCCTGGCTGGTAAACAGTCAGTACAGCCTTTTGGTCATGCCAAGCTTTTTGGAGTTCTTGGCTTGCCTCAAGGTTTTTAGAAGCCTTCTTCATATACTCTGCCATCCTGGAGCAGAGACCAAGTACATAATCCACTATGTCCAGTTTGGGTTGTCTGAGAGGTCTCTCCCATCCTTCCCTCACCAAACACAGGGGTCCTCTTACAGGATGCCCAAACAAAAGCTCAAAAGGGCTGTAGCCAACCCCCTTTTGTGGGACCTCTCTGTAAGCAAACAGAAGGCAGGGTAAAAGGATGTCCCATCTTCGCCTAAGCTTGTCTGGTAATCCTTTTATCATTCCCTTTAGGGTCTTGTTGAATCTCTCAACAAGCCCATTGCACTGTGGGTGATAGGGTGTGGTGAACTTGTAGTTAACACCACACTCCTTCCACATTGCAGTCAAGTATCCTGACATGAAGTTGGCACCTCTGTCAGAAATTACCTCCTTTGGAAAGCCCACTCTGGAGAATACTCCAAGCAGGGCCCTTGCCACAACAGGAGCTGTTGTGGTCCTCAGGGGAATAGCTTCTGGATACCTGGTGGCATGGTCCACTATCACCAGTATGAATCTGTGCCCAGATGCTGTTTGTGGGTCCATTGGTCCTACAATATCTATGCCCACTCTTTCAAAGGGGACCCCCACCACAGGTAGTGGTATGAGGGGGGCCTTTGTGGTGCCACCTGATTTGCCACTGGCTTGGCAGGTGACACAGGAGCAACAAAACTCCTTAGTATCTTCTGACATATGGGGCCAGTGAAAGTGAGGGACAAGCCTGTCCCAAGTCTTGTTCTGGCCTAAATGTCCTGCAAGGGGAATATCATGGGCCAAGGTAAGAAGGAAGCCTCTTAACTTCAGTGGTGTGACCAACCTCCTGGATGCACCAGGCTTGGGGTCTCTAGCCTCTGAATACAGTAGCCCTTCATCCCAATACACTCTATGGGTACCTTGAGCATTCCCTGCAGCCTCAGCAGCAGGCAGCTGTCTGAGGGGTTCAAGAGAGGGGCAGTCTAATTGAGCCTGCCTCAGATCTGCCCTTGAAGGTCCCCCTGTCCCAAGAAACTCAACCTGATCAGGCTCAAGTTCTTCTAGGACAGTTCCTTCAGGGCTCTCAGAATCATCCTCCTGGGAGGGCTGATCCACCACCTGAGGCAGGGGGGAAGGCACAGCCTTTACCCTACTGCTCTTTCTCTTGTCTCTTGTGACTGGTCCATAGTTTCAGGATCCAGCACTTGTTCAGTGGTGCACTTTTTGGCCTGTGACCTGGTCACAGCAAGGACATGTGCATCTATCCCCAGCATTTCTGCATGGGTCCTATACTCCACTTCAGACCAAACTGAAGTTTCAAGATCATTGCCCAGTAAACACTCTACAGGAAGGTCTGAACTAACAACAACTTTCTTGAGGCCAGTTACCCCTCCCCAGGAGAAGTTAACAATAGCCACACTATGGGAGGTAGTGGCATTGCTAGCGTTGGTCACTAGGTAATTCTCACCTAGTATGATCTGTCCAGGGTCCACAAAAGCAGGTGTCACCATTGTGACGCTAGCCCCAGTGTCCCTGTAGGCCTGAGCCATTCTTTGGTTGATAAAAGGAGTCTGTCTGTACTTGCCCAGGTTACTGGGGCCTACAGTAGAGGACAAAGCTAAGTCCCCATCACAGATCAGAACCGCCTGAGTAGGTATTCTGACTAGGCCAGAATCCTCCTCAGTTCCCAGGGTTAACCCTACTACACCCTTTTGCTGGGAACCACCACTTACAGCTGAACTAGGGGGTACAGTTGCCTTAGGGGCAATGGTGGCTGGGGGCTTATCCTTTTTGGTGCACTCACTAAACCAATGTGAGTTGGACTTACAATAGTTGCACCATGGTTTCTTTTGGCCATCTTTCTTTTTATCCTTTTTGGGACCACCCTCCCCCTGATCCTTTTGGGGGCCTGGTGAAGACTTCTGGTCTTTTTGTTTCTGATCATTACCCTTCTGGTCTGCCTTTTTCTGATCACCACCCTGGTTCTGGTTTTTCTGCTTAACTCTAGTCCTGACCCATCTATCTGCCTTCTTTCCCAATTCTTGGGGAGAAGTCAGATCAGAATCAATCAGGTGTTGATGCAATAGCTGGTTTTGACAGTTGTTAAGGATTTGTTCTCTCATGATCAAATTATACAATCCTGTATAGTCCTTAACCTTACTTCCCACTAGCCAGCCTTCCAGAGCCTTAGTGGCACAATCTACAAAGTCAGTCCAGTCCCGAGTCTGTGTCTTCTGGGTATCCCTGAACAACAACCTGTATTTTTCAGTGGTTAGGCCAAACCCATCAATTAGAGCACTCTTCAGGACAGTGTAATTATCTGCATCCTCATCACTAACTGTGAGGAGCTTGTCTCTACCTTTCTCAGAGAAGGAGAGCCACAAGATAGCTGCCCACTGACTTTGGGGTACCTGCTGTACTTTGCAAGCTCTCTCCAAAGCAGTTATCCATTTGTGGATGTCATCCCCACACTTGTAGGGAGGGACAATCTCGCTCAGGTTTCTATTATCATAGTGCCTGTCTCTATCCTTAGGGATATTGCTGCCACCAGTGGGCTCTGACCCACTTAACTTTTGCTCTCTAGCCAGAGCAAGCTTCTCTTTGGCAAGGGCAAGTTCTTCCCTCTGAATCCTCAGATTAGCTTCCCTCATTCTGGCTTCATGTTCCTTTCTCTCAGGGGAAGTCATTCCCCTGTGAGAGGAAACACTAGAGATGCTAGAGACATGGGAGTGGATGGATTCCCTTGAAGGGGATCTGTCCTTCCTGCTTCTCTGTGTAAGCCCACTTGGGGGTCTGTATGGGGGGACCCCATGCAAACTCCCATGTAAGCTTAGGTTAGCCTGGCTAAGTCTTCCTACTTGGCCCTGGCTGTCTACCTCTTCATCTGAAGTCCCATCTGACTCATCTGTGGTGGGTAGACCCTCCTTTGTACCTAGGGTACCTGCCTGTAAGGCTTTAAGAGCATCATACTCCTCTAGGAGTTGTCTTAGCTGAAGGAGGGTAGGGTTTGCACCCTGTTTTATTCCTCTGGAGGTACACAATTGTCTCATCTCCTGGAAAGTTAGGGTATCATATCTAGAGTGGGTCTTCTGCAGACCTGCCCCTCCTGAGAGAGCATCTACTTGATCTCCTCCCAGAGACATGCTCTAGTGAGGGTGTGGTGTGTGCACCTACCTACACTAGTTGTTTCTACTAAACCTCTCTGGTAGTTGTAGTCAGGGTGTGTTACTCCCTTCAACCTACAACCACTAAGTCCAGTAGGACTTAAGTATTATAATCTATGTTATATGTACCTAGACAATATCTGTGTGATCTTTCAATTTAGTATCTCAAGATTACAATGGTATTACAACAGCAAGCTCAGATCCCAACCGCTGCTCACCAATGTGAGAAGTTGGCCTGATGTATGATGTCACTAGTTCTAGTGTACACCTTATATCAGTCCAAATACCCTTATGGTGATTGGTTGTAAAGTCAACCTTATAGACCAGCTATCCTAGTGGTAGCATGGACAAGAGCAGTCTTAGGCTAAACTCTGAATGGCATGTGAAGCCAGCTGTGATACCATATATAATCCCTTGAATACCAAATGAAAGGACACCACAACAGATATATATATATGAAATAAAGTGTATTTATTCTAGTCAAACCCTCAGCACTCTTTATGAGATTAGAGGTAAGTACAACACAGTCTTATTTATGCATACATTAAGTCACACAGGTAAGTAATACAGTTA
The DNA here is from genome assembly GCF_964204655.1 of Triturus cristatus. Lineage (NCBI taxonomy): Eukaryota > Metazoa > Chordata > Amphibia > Caudata > Salamandridae > Triturus > Triturus cristatus. The sequence continues at coordinate 1,091,669,659 of NC_140588.1, read as the reverse complement.
GGCCCTAGGGGCCACGCAAACCATATACTAAGTAAGTGGTATAAGGACCACTGTCACGGAAATAGGATAGGCCTAGGCCTAGGGAATCGCTGGGGCTACACTATACTACCAAAGGTTAGGAAGTGGAAGGCCCACGGGATTCAGGTGCAGAGTGGAAACACTCACGCGTAATGCGTAAAAGTCAATAGCAATAGTACAGTTTAGAAATAGATAGATTTAGGACACTTCTGGAGTAGCTAGGAAGTCGAGACTGGAAAACTAGACACTAGGATAGTCACTATCCTGATGAGCACCGGAGTACCCAAGTTACCTAGCCCACAGGCTGCGGGTGCATAGGGGTGAAGTTGCGTCGGGTTTCGTCGTCGACTCCTATGGATGCCTGAAGAAAGATGCTGACAGGCAGTCAGTGAAGAGTGTCCGGTGGATCCCAAGGTTGGGATCAAGAACAGAGGAGACCTGCAAGCAGAAGGGACAAAGTCAAGGTCACTAGCCAGTGACCACGTGGAACCAGGAAGGAACCAGGCGATGTCGTGAAGATTGCAGGTGAAGGTGAAGCTTGTCGCTGCAGCCACGAGGACCAGGGAACGTCGAGGACGACCAGGACCAGGAGGCGAGCTGTCCCACGAAGGCTTTTGCTGTCGGCGGCGTCGAAGTTGGACTAGGACTCACCAAGCCTTGGCAAGCGGAACCCACGAAGAACGGAGGACTTGCTTCTGGTGCAGACCAGGAAGGTCTGGGGTGCTTCTCTTTTTCAAAGAAGCAGGAGCCAGTCTGGAGGAGCCAAACCAGCGGTGAAGATTACAGGATGCGTCGTCACAAAGGCCACTAGCCAGCGGGCAAGCAACCGGACATACGCGGCAAGCAGGAAAATGCAGAAGGGCCCCACGCAGGACTCGTGGAGTGTGGGGGGCTGATCTTCGGTGCAGATGGTGCTTGGGGTTGGGGCTTCTCAATCCCCGGTGCACAACTTCGAGGGTGCCTCAGAAGCTGCGCTTGAAGATACTAGCCACTTTTCCCAGGTAGCCGGTCCCACGTCTCTCGTCGCCTCCACGGATCTCAGCTCTGCTGTGGATGTGGATCAGGGTCGGAGAAGTCTGGAAGTCAAGGCTCTGGTCGGGCTCTGCAGTCGGTCCCTCGTAGAACTTTAGCAAAGCAAAGGGTAGTCTCTTGATGGTGCCTGTTTGCACAGGGTAGCCACTCCTTGGCCACAAGGGAGATTCTTCAGTCTTCTTCTTTCGTCGATTGTCGAAGGTCCAGAGTTTCTGTTCAAGTTGCAGGTTCAGGATAATCTAAAGTCTTGAGGCCCAACTCCCACTCTTATACTAATCTGGGGGGCTGGGATACCTGCTAGGTCACGCCTTATGGGTGGGACCTGGGAGGGGGTGGTTACACCCACTTCCCTTTGTCCAGTTTCGCGCCAGAGCTGGGGCTGGAGTGCCCCAGCGCTGGTTTGAACTGGACTATGCAAGGAACACCTTGTGTGCCCCAGGCATGTCTCATTCCTTTCAGCCCACCCTGCCCCAATACACTAAAGGTTGTCTGGGGAGGTGCTAGCACCTCCCCAAGCAGGAAACCTATTGTCCAGGCCTCCCTGGCTGGGATCACTCCCAGCAGCAGGAGGTCAGACTTGTGTCGTGGCAGCAGCATCCATTTTGTGATGCTGAGGCTTTGGTCAGAGGCTAACAGTAAAGTATGATTTTAACATGTCTCTCCCTCTAGAAGGGGGGAATAATATCCTCATGTCCAGAAACGGTAGGGGGGTATTATTCCACAGTGTTAGACACCTTACACGACATGTTTCGATAAAGCCAAACCATAGTTACCATAACCGTTTAAGATTATAAGGCACTTTAAGAGTATATGGTAGGCTATATCATAGAACAGCTATAAGGACATGGTTCCGAAAGCTGCAGACAGGCTCAGCTCATGCTAGAGCACCATCTCACATGTTACCAAGCACTCTGCCTCCAGGATTGTTAAGGCCTGCCATAGGAGTGGCTGATAGGTACACATGTGTCTATATGTAAGTTAGGTATAGGGATACTACACCTAAGCAAGGGGTGATTACACGACCTTGCCCCAGCTGAGTGATCAGCCAGTTGTGTCAAAATGGAAGGCCAGGCCAGGGGTGGCATAATACATGCTGCAGCCCCTGGTGGCCTAGGGTACACCTATGCCCTGGGTACCTAGGGTACACTGTACAGGGGCCAATAAGGTGATCCTATCCAAATGGGTTATGCACCTAAAGTACATAGTATCAATTTAGAGAGAGAACAGCAGGGCTGTGGGTCTGATTAGCAGGCCCACAGCCACATCTAAGTCGAAAACCAGTAAAGCAAAAGCAAAAGCAAAAAGTGGAGGTGAACATAGAAAGCAGACCCTACTCTCCTACATAAACCGCTAGTAAGACTTTGCCATATAAACAAATGGCAAATTCCTCACTTCCCTTAACAATATATGTAAGTATACCCCAAGGAAAGCCTGTGGAGCCCTGATGCAGGGAGCTATATATTATTAAGTAGGACAGATGCTTTCAATCTGTCCTGACAGCTACACTTCCAAATTGTAGTTTTGCAGTGGAAAGGTTAGTAGTCTCATTGAGTAATAGAGTTACTGGCTGAACCCTCAGCCCAGCCATCTTCTGAATGGGACTACTAAAATGGTTACCTCAAGGTATAAAATATTAATTCTGGCACTAAACCTGACTTAATGTCCATGTCGAATTTAATGTCTCTTTTAGGAAATGGCAAATTTTTTGAAAGTTGCCACTGTAGCCCAGTTTGCCCAGTAGAGCAAACGGTTGCTGCCCACCAGACAGCTTTCTGCTTTCCTAAAGAGTTGTATGAACGACTTCCAGCCTAAGGAACAATAGTAGCCTGCTACAGAGGGAGTTGTGAGGCTCCCCCTTGCAGGAAGCCACTCGGGGTTTTGACCCAAAATGCCAGCTTCAAAGACAAAGCCGCCATTGGTGGGCAAATGGCAATCACACTTCTGAGGGGTTGCCCCTTTGTTCAGATAGGCAGGCTTGTGACGGGAACAGAGAGGGGAGACCAGTGCCCAAACTGGTTTTCCCATGGTCATGTAGTTCACAGACTTGCTTGCACTGAATCCCTGAGGCGGAAAGCCGGTGAAGCTCTCTTCATTTTAAACTTGTTATTATTGTAAAAGTGTAATTGACCATTGTATTGTTTGGTGTAGTTTTAAACATACCCGCTGCTGCGACCTATGCCGCACGGGTCCCCACGCACAAAGTACCCTCTGTAAACTTTTAATCTGTGCCTGGTAGGGAAGGAACCTCTCCTAACTAATACCTGTTGCCGCGATTTATGCCGCACTGGTCTCCAAGCGCCTCATGCTTACCTCTCACCGCCGCAGCCGAGTTGGGGCTACTGTCAGGTGGGGAGTCACCATATTGGACGAGGAGTGGGTCGGCAGACTAGTGCTCGCCCCTCCCGCCAATCCCCAGTACAAATGGCCACACCCCTGAGGAAGCGCAGCGGACGAGCGCAGCGGGCGCGCCGTCAGCGCGCCGAAGATGCGCCTAAGGTAAGCCCGTCTGCGCCAGACCGGGCCCAGGGCCCAGGGCCCAGGACTCCTGCACCCTCCACTCCAGCACCAATTAGCTACTCGCAAAAGACCCTCCTCCAGCTAAGGCACCCCACTTCGGATCTATGCTTCCACTCGCTCTCCCCAGCAGACCGACAAACAAGCTGCCATCATTGCTCTTACAGCCTGAAACCCCCCCCCCCCAAAAAAGCTCTGGGCTAAGATGGCCCTACTTAACTGTAGATCCCTCCCCAAACATAGCGCAGAAATCAACCTACTCCTGCTAGAGACAGACCTCGAGGTTCTGTTCCTCACAGAGACTTGGATTAATACAACATCGGACCCTGACATAGTCCAAACACTGCCACCGGGGTATCTAATCAAACACCATGATAGACCATCCGGGATAGGGGGGGAGTTGCCATCATCTTTAAAACGCATCTGTCCTGCCATTTTAAAGACAGCCCGATCCAGGATTGCGAAAACATCCACTTTTCGATCCACCTCTCCCCGCTTAAAACACTCTCAGGCATCCTTGTCTACCGGCCGCCGGGACCGCTAGGTCAGTTCGTTAACTCCCTAGTGGAAACTATCACGTCCCTAGCCTGTCTCTCCCCCAACTTCACGGTTCTAGGAGATCTCAACGTCCACTTTGACGACTGGTCAGACAAATTAGCGGTAGACCTTAAGGAAGACTTAACTTCCCTTAACCTTGCTTTGAAAAACCAACATCCTACCCACATCATAGGCCACCTCCTGGACCCCATTTTCACGAATGTTCCCGAACTGACCGCAACCGAGCCCCTCCCTATCCCGTGGTCAGATCATCACCTGATCCCCTTCAAGTATCCGATCTCCACGGAAGCCCCAACCAGATCCCCCCCCCCCAGGCTCCATCCCGCCCTTGGTCAAAACTAGATATAGAAGTCTGGACCGGCAAATTATCAGCCTCCACTCCTATTCTCGATCCAGACCCAACTTTGGCGGACCACCAATTCCGTTCCTGGATCGTTAAATCCCTCGATTCAGTTCTTCCCAATAAATCGCTCCCCAGTAAGAAGGAAACATTTAAATCTCCCTGGTTTACACCTGAGCTGCGCGAACTAAGAAAGAGCTGTAAAAAACTCGAACGCCTTTGGAGAAAAGACTGGGAAACAAAGAGTAAAGGAGAATACAAATCAGCGATGAAGCATCATAAAACTTGCTTAAAAAATACTCAAGCCACCTATTACGAAGGTAAAATACGAGCTGCAGCCAACTCCTCCAAAGAAACAAACCGGATCATCCGTTCGTTAATGAAAGCACCAGATCCTCTGCCCACTACCGACCCCTCAGGCTCCAGATGTAACCAATTAGCTGAGTTTTTACTCTCCAAAATCACCAATATTTTAAAAACACTCCCCTCCCAGACCACCCTTCTAGACCCGTTACACCCTCCCACTCGCCCTGACGTCCCTCACCTTGATGCTTTTTCTCCAGTATCCACAGAGACATTACTTACTACCCTAAACTCAGTTTAGAGTGGAGCCCCCACAGATCCAGCCCCCATGAATAAACTAAAATTGGTTGCCCCCACGATATCTCCCCTACTCACCAAACTTATTAACGCCTCCCTTACCCAAGGTATTGTTCCTACTAACTGGAAAAGAGCCATAGTCCGTGCCCTCTTGAAGAAACCCCACCTCGACCCCTCTGACTTGGCGAATTTTAGGCCAATCTCTCTCCTTCCAGGCATTAGCAAGGTGGCTGAAAAAATTGTTAACCAGCAACTCTCCACCTTCCTAGAGTCCAACAATCTCCTCCGTCACTCCCAGACAGGGTTCAGACCAGGGCAGGGCACCGACACCGCCCTTCTAGCCGTGATCGAAGAAGCAAGAACCATCTTGGATACAGGAGGATCAGTGGCAGTGATCCTCCTGGACTTAAGTGCTGCCTTCGATACGGTGGACCACACCATCCTTGTCCACCGTCTCTTCAGGGCAGGAGTCACCGGCACCGCACTGGCCTGGCTCAAATCCTTTTTGGTACACAGGACCTTCGAGGTGGCTGACGGACATGTACACTCCAGAGCGCTCCCCCTCCAGTGTGGGGTCCCCCAGGGCTCCTCCCTGAGCCCCACACTTTTCAACGTGTATATGTCCCCCCTTGAAGACATCGTGTCACCTTTTGGAATAAAGGTAGTCATGTACGCCGACGACACAACTAGTCGTCGCCCTAAATCAGTCTGCCCACTGCATGGAGAACCTGGCCTCCTGCCTTCAGAACATATCCAAATGGATGTGTGACTCTCGCCTCAAATTAAACGGAGAGAAGTCTGAGATCTTACTACTTGGTGATCCACGCAAACTCCCCATTTCTCTCTCTTGGCCGCACTGTATGGGGACTCCCCCACCCCAAAAAAGGAAATCAAGAGCTTAGGCATTTGGCTGGACCAAGACCTTAACTTCAAAGTCCAAGCAAGGAAAACCGCCGGCACCTGTTTCGGCCTTATGCGGACAGCGAGGAAAATCCTCCCCCTAATCTCAGTCCAGAAAGCTCCTAATTCAAGGCCTGATCATCTCAAGACTGGACTACGGAAACGCCCTGTACCTAGGTGCCCCAACCTCAGTCATCAACAGATTGCAGCACGTCCAGAATGCAGCCGCCAGGCTCCTCACTGGGACAAAACCCAGATGCTCTGCGAAACCTGCCCTTAAATCACTACACAGGCTCCCAATCCAGGAACGAATTGCCTTCAAAACCCTCTGTATCACGCACAAAATATTCCACGGTAGAGGCCCACCCATACTGAGACCTCTCATCAAACCCCATCAATCCACTAGGCAGTTGAGGTCAAATACCCTTTCCCTGGCCAGCGTCCCTAGAATAAGAAGAGCACGCTCAGGAGGCCGTCTCTTCGCATTCAACGCCCCTAAGCTATGGAACGCCCTTCCCCTCCCCATTCAAATGGAAACTGACCTGCTGTCTTTCCGTAGGCGATTGAAAACCTGGTTATTCCCTTAAACAACTTCTCTTCTGTATCTTGACATTCTGGCCATTCCCCCCCTCAACCCCCCTCCTGGATCTGGCAGGTCGAGTATTAGCGCTGGGACGCCCCCGGGTAGCTACGTGCTCTATAAATCCGATTCAAATTCAATATCGCCACACCTCTAGGGTGGGTTTCCAAGCTGCTAAAATCCAACAAAGGATTCAGACAACTTGGGAGTGGGCACAATGGTGCACCATAGGATTGTTAGATGCCCCACATAGCCTGAAGTTGTCACAGGGTGAGAGGGATCCTGGTAGCCCATTGGCTAGTGAGCGCATCATCCAGCCAGGGCACTTTCTGGGCATAAATGGCACCCTGAACCTATGATCATTATAAAACTGGAGAAAGTATCGAAGATGGACTGCCCTGTTGAACCCTGGACCTGGCAAAGAGAAGCTGCACCGTTTACTGGACTACACCTGCTGCACCTTGGGCTAACGAAGAGAGGACTGTGCCTATGGCTCCTGGCTTGAAGAGAAGTCCCTCCTAAAACTCACAACCCCAGACCAAAGAAGTTACTCCAATGGTCAGTCGATTGCTGCCCCCCCCCGCCAGAACCAGCACCAGGGGCATGAAAGCTGAAATAGCCCAACTCAGCAAGTCAATAGCCACTACTGGAAAGATTGCCCGCGGGCACCCCAAGAGACCGATCCTCAACAGCCAAAAGTCGCACCCATGTCTACCAAACCCAGTAGTTTCATCTGTGTCCCAAGTGGTCACCCAAGAGGGAAACTAGCCTCCACCGAAGGACACCACTGTACATGCTGTGACCAGAGACATGTAGCCCATTGTCAAGGCTCCACTCCCCTGAAGCAGAGGAATCTGCAGGAGCTATGATAATCTGCCCAAGCCCCCCAAAAACAACTCTCGACATGCGCTCTGCCACAAGTTTTGGCGATTGAACCCAGCAGGAAAGGAGTTTGGGGATAGGGTAGACCAGACCTTCAGGTCCTTCTCAAAGCTTTTAGCATGGTTGGCACCAGAGTCCCAATGCTCCGCCGGGGTGGATATTCTAAAACAGCACAGAGGCACAATGAAAGGAGTGGATGCGCACAAGGCAGGTAAATATCTTCATATTTAATCACACACAACAGAGACATAATATAACAGGAAAAAGGCAAGTATAGCAGTCTAGGATGCTTGAAAGTGGGAAAATCAATAGATTTTATAATACTGCCCTCACACACCCGAGAGTGTCATGCTTCATCATTGGGCCGCATCATACACCAAGGTGCAGACCAACACCTTTGGTGGAGCGCAATTTTTTAGAATGAATGATGAAAGTAGGTGGTGAGGGTAAAGTATAAAGACAGAACAGTCAGAATAAACACAAAATTGTGCTTCTGAGAGAAAAAGACAACAGATAGTCTCTCAAAGTAAAGGGACCAAAAGAAAAGCAGAAAGAAATCTAAAACTGTCTAGGGGTTGACCCTCACACTTTTATTCTTGTCAACCTCTGGCAGGGTTAAAATAAAGGAAATGGGGTATCCAGGGCAGGTAACGACCCTACAATCCCCCTGCTAAAACCAACATGTTTCTGCCAGCTATTTATGTGCCCAGCTGGGTCACTCTGGCATTCATCAGGGTGTTGGTCCCTTTGATGTGGTCTGCACCCTTGTCGGGTACTTATTACCTTATTCACTCGGGGCAGTATCCCCGCTTCACTCTTTTGGAATTTCCAGGAGGATGGACATATCTATAACAAAAGGAGAGGAAAGCAGTGGATGATCATTCCCACTCAACCTCTTCTTCCAATTACGCAAAATCATCAATGAGTATCCCACGCATCCTTCTAATGTGAACCATATTCTCTCAATGCAGCCTATCTTCCAGCACACCCAGTGCCCCAATTTGAGGGAACCACTAGCAACCGACACCCTTACAACAGGTGAACAGGATTCTGAGTTACCTCTGTGCGTGTATATACAGACAGTGATCCGAATAAAATAACCAACCAATCAGTAAAAACGTGTCCTATTCAGTGTGATTTCTGTGTCACACCACGTGTTAATAGTCTCTATCGCCACTACATGTGCCCATCTTTACACTAAACAAAATAATACTCACAAAAGTTTACGAGAAAATGCTCTAAACCCGGGACAGCGGGGGAGGGTGCTCTTGTCGTCACACTCTGTATGAGGAATAGTCAATGACATAAAAAGACTCGTTTGTATGGCACATAGACACTCACGTTGGAATTAGTCCCCATGCCAAATAACCTTCATTGCTTTGGTTCCTTGACCACCACCCACTATGGCATTCCGAGCAATGGTAAAATTCGCAAAGCGGCTGCCCGATGGTCGCGATGCCAGAAGTTTACTCACATCCACACAGTCTCTCCACTCAAGGCATCCTTACACCCAACTACGTGGCTAGAGAGCATTCACGCTCCGAGTGAAATATTCACACTCCTGTATATAAATCAAGCGCTTACTACTCCAAAGAGGCACTCTATCCTCTTTCCCCTCGTCTGTCCTCCGCCGATACGGATAACTCCCCTCGGGTCCCTTTTTAAAGAGGAGCTGTTTTCGTGTACGCGGGGTCCTCCACGCCCATTCTGTGTATTACCCAGCAAACTAACTGTTTCAACGAACTAGAAAGAGGCCTTCTGGATGCTATCAGGCCAAATTATATTTGAGGCGGCCATCTTTGATTTCCTGCCGGTTAACGATGATTTCATTCTCATAAACCAGAGGTAATCATCTCGGTTGTGGGGGAAAAAACGGGGGGGGTCTAAATGTACTCGTATTTTATCATTCTACCGAGTATTAAATTAATGGATCGTGTCACTGGCATGTACAAGAGAGCAGTGCGCTCTAATAAATGGAATCTTTATTTTATCCTCTCTTCAAATACATATAGGTTATATTTCCATTTGCCAATTCCTATTGTGTGATTCCATATAACTGGAACCATGGGATTCCATCGTTTAGTCCTATGGTATGGCTTTTCACACGCTCTACCCATCTCTGTTCTCTCAGTAGTAGGAAGCTCGAGGTGTCAATTACGTTCTGCGGAATAAAGGGTTTATCCACCACTAGCCACCTCAGGTCTTTCTCATTATGTTCTTTCTCCAAAAAATGAGCAGTAAGTTTCGTGTTAGATTTACCACAGCGTATGGTGCTCATGTGTTCTAAAATCCGGACTTTTACTTTTCGTGTGGTCATGCCCACATATAATAAATTACACGGGCACCTCAGAATGTAAATGACGTTTTCAGTATTACATGTGGTGTGTTGTCTAAGTTCCCACGGGCTCCTCAGACCAATGTCAATGTTTTTCCCATTAATTGACAGGGGGCAGGCTCTACAAGATCCACAGGCATAATGTCCAACCACTGGGTAAAAAGATGATAAACCAATAGTAATAAAACCAGCGGATAAGGGCGGGGCGATAGTTATCCAAGACCTAGATACCTATAATGCCCAATGTCTCCTCCTCCTAAATGATAGGAGGAACTACACTATACTTGAAAGGGATCCCACAGAAAATTTGAGGACTCAAATTGCCTCTTTGTTGGAAGAAGCCCTGTCGAATGATTGGATCAGCCAGAATGAGGCCTCTTTTCTACATAATGACCAGCCAACGGTACCTTACTTTTACACCTTGCCTAAGGTACATAAACCAACACGACCACCCCCGGGGCGGCCGATCGTGTCAGGCGTGAATTCAATTCTGGAACCCCTGTCCAAGTTTTGTGATTTCTACTTACGCCCAATTGTACAAAAGATGCCGGCTTATCTAAAAGACACCAGAGAAGTACTTAACCTCATTAAAGACCTTGAGTTTGATGTAGATAAAGACCTATTGATTGGGTTGGATATAGAATCTCTTTATACCAACATCCCCCAACAAGAGACTCTGAGGGTGATTGAAAACATTTTGTTCTCAGAGAATTGGATTTTCCAGACACCAAGGGCTTTTATTCTCTGCCTGTTGGAAATGGCACTCACTAAGAACTTCTTTAAGTTTGAAGAGAAGTTCTACCTACAGACCCACGGAACATCCATGGGGAGCTCGTGTGCCCCCAGTGTGGCATGTCTGTATGTCTCAAAGTTTGAGGAAGAAGTAATCTTTCAACCGTCCAACCCCTTTTTGAATAACATTAGGGACTGGCATCGGTACATAGACGATGTTCTTATTGTTTGGCGGGGGGATAGGGCCTCGGCTGAGACCTTCCTAACTTGGCTTAACTTGAGGAATCCTTTCCTGTTCTTCACTGGATCAATCACGAACAATACCCTCCCATTCCTCGACCTGAATATCAAAGCCGAGGGAGGGGTTCTGACTAGCAGTGTGTTCCACAAAGAAACGGATAGGAACAATTTACTATCTTGTCTGAGCTTCCACCCACGGACTCTGAGGGAAAATCTTCCCTATGGACAGTTTCTGCGTCTCCGCAGGAACTGTTCACACGTGGAAGACTATAAAAAGGAAGCAACGATCCTAAGTGAGAAGTTAAGAAGCAGAGACTATCCTGAGGGTGTAATTAAAAGTGCCCAGAAAAGAGCAAGGAATTGCAATAGGGATGTCCTCCTTGAGACCAATCAGAGAGAAACAACGGACAGGAGTATCTGTGTGACCACATATAACACAGCTTCGAACAACCTTAGGAAAATCATTCAGAAGAAGTGGCAGATTCTTAATTCAAATGGACTGAACCAACCTGTCCCCTTATTTGCATTTAAGAAGAGTGCAAGTATTAAGAACATCATTGTGAATACTTGCCTGAGACTAACTAGAGATGTGGGTCACCTGGGTTCTGGCCCACATTTTTTACCCCCGGTGGTTGGACATTATGCCTGTGGATCTTGTAGAGCCTGCCCCCTGTCAATTAATGGGAAAAACATTGACATTGGTCTGAGGAGCCCGTGAGAACTTAGACAACACACCACATGTAATACTGAAAACGTCATTTACATTCTGAGGTGCCCGTGTAATTTATTATATGTGGGCATGACCACACGAAAAGTAAAAGTCCGGATTTTAGAACACATGAGCACCATACGCTGTGGTAAATCTAACACGAAACTTACTGCTCATTTTTTGGAGAAAGAACATAATGAGAAAGACCTGAGGTGGCTAGTGGTGGATAAACCCTTTATTCCGCAGAACGTAATTGACACCTCGAGCTTCCTACTACTGAGAGAACAGAGATGGGTAGAGCGTGTGAAAAGCCATACCATAGGACTAAACGATGGAATCCCATGGTTCCAGTTATATGGAATCACACAATAGGAATTGGCAAATGGAAATATAACCTATATGTATTTGAAGAGAGGATAAAATAAAGATTCCATTTATTAGAGCGCACTGCTCTCTTGTACATGCCAGTGACACGATCCATTAATTTAATACTCGGTAGAATGATAAAATACGAGTACATTTAGACCCCCCCCGTTTTTTCCCCCACAACCGAGATGATTACCTCTGGTTTATGAGAATGAAATCATCGTTAACCGGCAGGAAATCAAAGATGGCCGCCTCAAATATAATTTGGCCTGATAGCATCCAGAAGGCCTCTTTCTATTTCGTTGAAACAGTGAGTTTGCTGGGTAATACACAGAATGGGCGTGGAGGACCCCGCGTACACGAAAACAGTTCCTCTGTAAAAAGGGACCCGAGGGGAGTTATCCGTATCGGCGGAGGACAGACGAGGGGAAAGAGGATAGAGTGCCTCTTTGGAGTAGTAAGCGCTTGATTTATATGCGGGAGTGTGAATATTTCACTCGGAGCGTGAATGCTCTCTAGCCACGTAGTTGGGTGTAAGGATGCCTTGAGTGGAGAGACTGTGTGGATGTGAGTAAACTTCTGGCATCGCGACCATCGGGCAGCCGCTTTGCGAATTTTACCATTGCTCGGAATGCCATAGTGGGTGGTGGTCAAGGAACCAAAGCAATGAAGGTTATTTGGCTAGGGGACTAATTCCAACGCGAGTGTCTATGTGCCATACAAACGAGTCTTTTTATGTCATTGACTATTCCTCATACAGAGTGTGACGACAAGAGCACCCTCCCCCGCTGTCCCGGGTTTAGAGCATTTTCTCGTAAACTCTTGTGAGTATTATTTTGTTTAGTGTAAAGATGGGCACATGTAGTGGCGATAGAGACTATTAACACGTGGTGTGACACAGAAATCACACTGAATAGGACACGTTTTTACTGATTGGTTGGTTATTTTATTCGGATCACTGTCTGTATATACACGCACAGAGGTAACTCAGAAACCTGTTCACCTGTTGTAAGGGTGTCGGTTGCTAGTGGTTCCCTCAAATTGGGGCACTGGGTGTGCTGGAAGATAGGCTGCATTGAGAGAATATGGTTCACATTAGAAGGATGCGTGGGATACTCATTGATGATTTTGCGTAATTGGAAGAAGAGGTTGAGTGGGAATGATCATCCACCGCTTTCCTCTCCTTTTGTTATAGATACGTCCATCATCCTGGAAATTCCAAAAGAGTGAAGCGGGGATACTGCCCCGAGTGAATAAGGTAATAAGTACCCGACAAGGGGTGCAGACCACATCAAAGGGACCAACACCCTGATGAATGCCAGAGTGACCCAGCTGGGCACATAAATAGCTGGCAGAAACATGTTGGTTTTAGCAGGGGGATTGTAGGGTCGTTACCTGCCCTGGATACCCCATTTCCTTTATTTTAACCCTGCCAGAGGTTGACAAGAATAAAAGTGTGAGGGTCAACCCCTAGACAGTTTTAGATTTCTTTCTGCTTTTCTTTTGGTCCCTTTACTTTGAGAGACTATCTGTTGTCTTTTTCTCTCAGAAGCACAATTTTGTGTTTATTCTGACTGTTCTGTCTTTATACTTTACCCTCACCACCTACTTTCATCATTCATTCTAAAAAATTGCGCTCCACCAAAGGTGTTGGTCTGCACCTTGGTGTATGATGCGGCCCAATGATGAAGCATGACACTCTCGGGTGTGTGAGGGCAGTATTATAAAATCTATTGATTTTCCCACTTTCAAGCATCCTAGACTGCTATACTTGCCTTTTTCCTGTTATATTATGTCTCTGTTGTGTGTGATTAAGTGTGTATGAGGGAGTCAGAGACAGTTCTATCCCTCGTCTCTTCTACTTTGTGGGTTGAAGGTAAATATCTTCTTCAGTTTATTTAAGTAGCAGGCAAATGGACCCGTCAGGGCAGGCAGCAGAAACCAACTGCCTCAGACCGCCCCAAAATTCCACATGCCACGTTCCACTCTGGAAACAGTTGTCACAGTGGCATGTGCACATAATAAAGAAGCATGACCCAGCACATCTTTTCCCCCACAACAATGGAACATGAACAAAAACAAAATAAATATGCACAACCTAAAAAAGAACTCCCCTTTATGATAAAATTACAATTAAAATGGCATGAGGATATAACAATGGTGTGTCCCAAACGAGGAAGGTATTAATGTTTCACGTCATTCTTAAACCACACAGGAGGTCTCCTTCCCCTTACAGAGCCGCTAACACTCGGATCACTTTGGAGGTTAGTGTTCATGATTTGCTGACCACCACACCTCTGTTTGGACAGTCTCTCCCTATTCCACCATTACCCATCACTCAGCAGGTCAGATCTGCCCTCGAGAGAGATAATTTGCATTGGCTTGGAAAATGTTGAATATTCCTTCGCCAATATACCCGGCAAACTGACCTTAACCCAATTTCCTGCTTTAAACAAAACTTGTCATCTTCCTTTGATTGGGTCTATGGTAACATACTTGCTTTGTGACTTCTCACAACTCTCCTTCACCAATTGGTTGGTTATTCTATTCGGATCACTGTCTGTATATACACGCACAGAGGTAACTCAGAATCCTGTTCACCTGTTGTAAGGGTGTCGGTTGCTAGTGGTTCCCTCAAATTGGGGCACTGGGTGTGCTGGAAGATAGGCTGCATTGAGAGAATATGGTTCACATTAGAAGGATGCGTGGGATACTCATTGATGATTTTGCGTAATTGGAAGAAGAGGTTGAGTGGGAATGATCATCCACTGCTTTCCTCTCCTTTTGTTATAGATACGTCCATCATCCTGGAAATTCCAAAAGAGTGAAGCGGGGATACTGCCCCGAGTGAATAAGGTAATAAGTACCCGACAAGGGGTGCAGACCACATCAAAGGGACCAACACCCTGATGAATGCCAGAGTGACCCAGCTGGGCACATAAATAGCTGGCAGAAACATGTTGGTTTTAGCAGGGGGATTGTAGGGTCGTTACCTGCCCTGGATACCCCATTTCCTTTATTTTAACCCTGCCAGAGGTTGACAAGAATAAAAGTGTGAGGGTCAACCCCTAGACAGTTTTAGATTTCTTTCTGCTTTTCTTTTGGTCCCTTTACTTTGAGACTCTATCTGTTGTCTTTTTCTCTCAGAAGCACAATTTTGTGTTTATTCTGACTGTTCTGTCTTTATACTTTACCCTCACCACCTACTTTCATCATTCATTCTAAAAAATTGCGCTCCACCAAAGGTGTTGGTCTGCACCTTGGTGTATGATGCGGCCCAATGATGAAGCATGACACTCTCGGGTGTGTGAGGGCAGTATTATAAAATCTATTGATTTTCCCACTTTCAAGCATCCTAGACTGCTATACTTGCCTTTTTCCTGTTATATTATGTCTCTGTTGTGTGTGATTAAGTGTGTATGAGGGAGTCAGAGACAGTTCTATCCCTCGTCTCTTCTACTTTGTGGGTTGAAGGTAAATATCTTCTTCAGTTTATTTAAGTAGCAGGCAAATGGACCCGTCAGGGCAGGCAGCAGAAACCAACTGCCTCAGACCGCCCCAAAATTCCACATGCCACGTTCCACTCTGGAAACAGTTGTCACAGTGGCATGTGCACATAATAAAGAAGCATGACCCAGCACATCTTTTCCCCCACAACAATGGAACATGAACAAAAACAAAATAAATATGCACAACCTAAAAAAGAACTCCCCTTTATGATAAAATTACAATTAAAATGGCATGAGGATATAACAATGGTGTGTCCCAAACGAGGAAGGTATTAATGTTTCACGTCATTCTTAAACCACACAGGAGGTCTCCTTCCCCTTACAGAGCCGCTAACACTCGGATCACTTTGGAGGTTAGTGTTCATGATTTGCTGACCACCACACCTCTGTTTGGACAGTCTCTCCCTATTCCACCATTACCCATCACTCAGCAGGTCAGATCTGCCCTCGAGAGAGATAATTTGCATTGGCTTGGAAAATGTTGAATATTCCTTCGCCAATATACCCGGCAAACTGACCTTAACCCAATTTCCTGCTTTAAACAAAACTTGTCATCTTCCTTTGATTGGGTCTATGGTAACATACTTGCTTTGTGACTTCTCACAACTCTCCTTCACCAATTGGTTGGTTATTCTATTCGGATCACTGTCTGTATATACACGCACAGAGGTAACTCAGAATCCTGTTCACCTGTTGTAAGGGTGTCGGTTGCTAGTGGTTCCCTCAAATTGGGGCACTGGGTGTGCTGGAAGATAGGCTGCATTGAGAGAATATGGTTCACATTAGAAGGATGCGTGGGATACTCATTGATGATTTTGCGTAATTGGAAGAAGAGGTTGAGTGGGAATGATCATCCACTGCTTTCCTCTCCTTTTGTTATAGATATGTCCATCCTCCTGGAAATTCCAAAAGAGTGAAGCGGGGATACTGCCCCGAGTGAATAAGGTAATAAGTACCCGACAAGGGGTGCAGACCACATCAAAGGGACCAACACCCTGATGAATGCCAGAGTGACCCAGCTGGGCACGTAAATAGCTGGCAGAAACATGTTGGTTTTAGCAGGGGGATTGTAGGGTCGTTACCTGCCCTGGATACCCCATTTCCTTTATTTTAACCCTGCCAGAGGTTGACAAGAATAAAAGTGTGAGGGTCAACCCCTAGACAGTTTTAGATTTACAAAGGTCAGATCTGCCCTCGAGAGAGATAATTTGCATTGGCTTGGAAAATTTTGAATATTCCTTCGCCAATATACCCGGCAAACTGACCTTAACCCAATTTCCTGCTTTAAACAAAACTTGTCATCTTCCTTTGATTGGGTCTATGGTAACATACTTGCTTTGTGACTTCTCACAACTCTCCTTCACCAATTCATGTTTAACATTGGGAACACTTAAATCCCACATCCAAGGTCTTACCAATTTGGTGGACGCCATTCTACTCTTTTGCAAGGAGAAGGGCGACTCCTTGGTAGTGGCACTCGGTGTGGTGTGCAGACCCCACAAGTCTACAAGCTCCTTCTTCCAATTCAATCCATTGGCCACTGGATGCTGTCTTTTATGACCGTGTTACATCGTTCCACCAAGCCATTGCTACAGGGACGATACAAGGAAGTGGTGAGGTGCTTAATACCCCAGTGACACATGAACCCTTGGCCATAAATTGCACTCCATTGTCAATGACCAGTTCAAAAGGAGCGCCTTCTCTCAAAAATAAGGACTGAAGAAATTCTAACATCTCCTCCGTGTTGGCGGACTTCACAAATTTCACCTCAGGCCACCTAGAACCATATTCCACAGCTATCCAAGACCTACATGGGTCCAATGATGTCTAATCCTAACGTGAACCATGGTTTGTCCAGAATGGGTACCACTTCAATAGGACTAGGGAAGGTGACCTGGGTTTTATCGCAAACTGCACACGTCACACAATCTCTCACAAAATGTTCGACAGCCCGATCCATCCCTGGCCACCAAAAGATTTCTCTGACTGTCGTCTTCCTGGTTCTCATGCATACGTGGCCTTCATGACCCAGAGCCAAAATCTTGTTCTGCAACCCCGTGGGGCTACCAGCAAAACCATTCTTCTCAAAACTCCCATATGCATACTTAACTCAGGAAAAACGTGTTTGAAAGAGCTAGCTTCTCCCTCCTTGGGCAGCCAACCTTCACCTAGCACCCCAACCACCACCTGAATATTTTCATCATCTTAAACAGCAGTTTTCCACTCTTCCTCTTATATGGAGCCAAACAGGGACTGACCCAAAGAAGCCACCACGCAAAAACCATTGTCTTCCTACTCCTCTACCTGCACATTGGAGAGTGGCAACCTGGACAAACAATCCGCAGAAACGTTCTTAATTGCCTGAAATAATTCACACCCCACCAACAAGCCAGGGCCTCACGCTCCATTACAGAGTAGGTGCTTTCCGCACCTCTTAAGGTGCAAGATGAAAATGCAACCACTACTTCCTTGCCCTCTCTCTTTTGGAGTAAAGCGCCACATAAACCATGCTGACTAGCATCTGTGACTACAATAGAAGGATCATGTGTTTCATAATGTTGAAGGGGAATGGCACAACATAATTCCAGTTTTATTTGTTAGAATTCACACTCTTGCTGAGACGACCACAAAAATGTTGGTTTTTCTGCACGAGTAGTCTCATGTGTGTTTTCTTGTTGTATTTCGGAATGAACCTGGCATAGAATTCCAGCATACCAAAAAATGATCAAAGCTGATCCTTATTCTGTGGAGTGGGGAATTCTTTTATGGCCTATACCAAATCCTCCTTAGGTTCCACTCTATGAGCAGCTCCATGACACCCCTTTCAGTTAAAATGGAAAACACAGTGGCCAAGGTCTTGGCATGGCATTCCACATTCTTACCATACACCAAAATGTCATCCTGGAAACATTTGACATTGGAAACTCCTGCAAACATTGCCTCCCTGACCGTTTGGAAAACCGCAAAGGCCAATGCAAGACCAAAAGGCATCCTTATAAACCTATAAGCACCAGAGGGGGTAACAAATGATGTCAGATGGCGCCTTTCCTTCTTAAGAGAAATATGGTGATACGCAGAGGACATATCTAAGGTGGTGAACATCTTGGCTCCCTTCAACGAAACCAAATCTCCAAAATATTGGGTAAGGGGTGTCTATCAACCCATATCCTTTCATTCAAATCCATCAAATCAATGCAGATCCTGAGGGCACCATTCCATTTCCTAGCTAAAACCACAGGAGATAACCATTCAGAGCTCACAATGGGCTTGATGATACCTTGCTGAAAAAGAGCTTCCAAATCCAAAGACAACTCTTTTCTTATGGCAAAGGGCACACGTCTGGCTTTATGAGTTACAGGTTGGATTCCCTGCTTTAAACCTATGCGGTGTGAAAATCCCTTGATTTTCCCCAGATTTTTGTTAAAGACCTTAGGAAAGTACATTCTCCAATCCTGCGCTCCCACACCTCAGACAGGTTTAAAATCCTCTTTGAACAGAAACTGTTCGGGACTGTTTGGGTCTAAGATGATGCCCAAAGTTTTCTGTTCTAACCATCCAAGTAGATCCCTCCTTAACTACATATGCAGTGGCTGGGGTGACATGTCCTTTGAAAGTTAGTAGATAATCAAATTCACCCAGAACCTGAACAGGTTTACCCCGTAAGCCACGGCTTAGCTAGAGATTTCTTTAAGGGGATATTTGGTAAATTTACTCCACTCCTAAGGACAAATGGAGGTAAAGAAGGAACCAGAATCAGCCAACAAGGAAATAGGTTCACCATTAACTCCCACTGGACAGACTGGTCTGGTGACACTAGTGTAGTCTAACCTCATCACCTCCGATTCACCCCCTTGCAGTACGAATCAGTTCATTTGCCAGACGTATTCACATCATACAACTTCCCAACAACACTCGACTAACATGCTTCTGAGATCATCATGATCTGGTTTCCCTCAACACTGTCAGCATCTGACTCGTTCTCCGATATACTGTCAACTGACAGGACCTTCTTGGACCAAGGTTTGACTCGTGCTGGCTTGGATTTGCACACTTTGGTGAAATGACCCTTCTTTCGGCATTTCACACAATGCTTATCAGCATCAGGACAGAAAGAAGCATTCCCTAAGTGACTTTTGCTGCCACATCTGTAACATTCTAATGCGCTTTGCTTATCAGTTTTTCTTTCTTTCTTGTTCACCACATACTCCGCAGAAACAGCATGCACTTTAGATTCCAAAGCCATTTGATTCAAATACATGGTAGTAGTCTCTACATTCTTTGATATTTCTAAAGTTTTATCTAAAGTCAAATTCTGGGTATTCAAAAGTTTCTGTGGAACTTTCTTGCTATTGGTCTTCTCAACCAGCTGGTCCCTCAACATTTCATCCTCAAAGGTTCTATAGTAACATGTTGCCGCTAAGACCCTTAGATCACTTATAAAGGCATCCACTGGTTCACCAAATAACTGCTTCCTCACATAGAACCTATGCCTTTCCATGATGATGTTTCGCTTCTTTTTAAATCTAGCATCCATAATTTTTATGGCTGAGGCATATTCATACACTGCATCGCCCTCACACCTAACTGCAGCTGGAGGTACATGCTTTAAAACTTTCCTCCCTTCTGTGCCCAAAGAATGGCGTAGTAAGGCAAGTTTTTTTCTTCTGAGTGACGACCTCTGCCTCAATAGCCTCTAAGAAGGAAATAAAAGGGTGACACTTTTGTTGCTGAATGTGTATTGTTATTATAAGCAAATTCAGCCAGAGGCCTAGCTTGAACTCAATAACCTACTCGACTCACACCAGTCAGGCTTCAGGAAGGAATACAGCATGGAAACAGCTACACTGAATATAGCAGATGACATGCATGAATCCCTAGACACAAACATATACTGCCTGCTCATTTTCCTAGACATTTCAGTGGCCTTTGATACAGTCGACCATAAGCTACTTCTGGACTCTCTGCAACAATGAATCAGAGCAGATGGCACAGTTCTGCAGTGCTTCACCTAATTTCTTCATAACCGTTCCCAACTAATAAAAATAAACTCAACATCTGATATTTCTGCCTTCACCGGATGTTTCCCATAATGCTCAATCCTCTCACTGACACTCTTCAACATCTACATGGAGCCCCTCACTGCAATACTTAGACAAGCTAAGATTACCTACCACCTTTATGTGGATGACTCCCAGCTTTACCTGGATATATCCCCTGTGAATGACATAAACCGGCTTAATTCCACACTCATAAAAGTTCAAAACTGGCTATTGCACATCCACCTCAAACTTAACCAAAAAAGACGAAAAGTCTTGTTTTGTCCAACCACATCCATTTACCACAAGTCCAAAAATGGCTAAATAACCTGGATGCCCTGAAATGCAAGCTGACTCTAGAGGACTCTGCCAAATCTCTGGCGATCGCCCTGGATTCATGTCTGAACATGAGGAACCATATTAGGCGAAGGGTCTTTTTCTAGCCTAAAACTCAACAAAATCAAGACCTGCCTCCCACCAAATAACCTAAAAACTGCCATGCAGACACTTGTTTTGTTCAGACCAGACTATGGGATTGCCAACCTCACAGGCGCACCAAAAGCACACTTAGCCCCCCTGTGAGCCATTCTAAAAGCGGCAGCAAGGATAGTCACCGGAGCAGAGATACATTCACAACTCCCCCTCACTGAAAAATCCAAAGTGGCTATCAACAAAAGCACGCTGCTAGTTCAAAACTGCCTGTCTTCCCAACAAAGCTTTACACACTAGTAAACCAGAATACCTTGCATCTAAACTCACAGAAGTAGACCAAATTCTTCTTATCCTCCCCCAAAAAGAACACTGTTGCTATTTCTCAGGCAATTCCCCCAAAATCTGGAACTCTCTCCCGGCACATATCAGAAAAAATCCCTCTTTCGGGAGCTTCAAGAGACAATTAGAAGTACTTCTTATAAATCGGCGCGTTAATCCAGGGAATTCCAGGAAATATCTTTTAAAGCACCCTGGAAAGAACACCTCGCTGTATGCATCTCTCTCCCATGGTCTAAACAATGATTTGGCACTCGACTACACAATTATACTGTAGTGTTATTGACTGTTAATGATTAAACCCTTTAAATTGTAATTAATCTGTATTGTGGTTGATTGATAATGGCCTAGATGCTCTAAAGCACTCTGATACCCTCAGGTCTTGCCAGTGCCATATAAAACTCTTTAAATAAAATGTAACAACTGCAGGTACATGTACTCAATAAACATTGTGAATATTGTACCATTGATTGCTTTGTTTGTTCCGTTTGTCCATCTGTGTGTGGATGGTAAGCTGAGGACATATGGTGGTCTATTTAAAGAGCTGTGCAGACTCCCTGCCAAAACTGGAAAAGAAATGGCGCCCCACGGTCAGAAATGATGGAGGGCAGATTGTGTAAACAAATTACCTGATTAATAATAAACACTTCAGTCGATTCCTTTGCGGTGGGTAGCTTTTTAAGAGGGACAAAGTGGGTCATTTTAGTTAAAAGGTCTACAGCCACGAGAAAAGTGGTCAATCCATTGACCGGAGGCAGATCTCTGACAAAGCCCATGCTACTGGAGTGCCAAGGAGCGGGTGGGATAGGCATGGCCCGTAATAACCCTGCACGTGATGAATGGGAGGACTAATGGAAGGCGCAGGTAGGACAAGTTTGAAAAAAAAGTCTGCAAATCTCTTAACATTCCCTCCCACCAAAACCATCATTGACATGGTTGTTTTGTCTTTTCTTCCCCGGGATGCCCAGCTAAAGGTGTAGAGTGCCACCAATGTAACACTCTGCTGTAACTCGGGGGTAGGAATAAATGGTTTATCTGTATGGTAGAAGTGACCATCACTAACGGACTGAGCAGGGTCTTGCAACCATTCATGAGGCTCTGTTGAACAGAGAGCCAATGGTAGGTTTTTCAGGAATTATGTTAATTTGTCCTCCTTATCTCCATATGAGCCAATAATCTGTTCTGGTGGAATAATTAAAATTGGATGGTTACATTCATTTAAAGAATCTTTATAAATATGCAATAGAGTATCGGATTTTCGCTAAAAAACCAAACCCACCTCATCTGCCAAAGTGTGAGTGCTCGGGCAGATCTAAAAAACTGCAACTCTTTGTGATCGGAGTACATAGTAACGGAGTGATGCGACCCTAAGAGGTAATGCCTCCACTCTTGATAGGGCAATTTAATGGCTAGCAACTCGCGCTTGTCTATTGTGTAATTTTGTTCTTCCGGTAGTCATTTTTGGGAGAAAGCGCCAATTTGGTTCATCCTGCCTTACGTCAAATCCCGCTAGGATAACACCCCACCCATGGCAAAATGGGAAGCATAGGCTTCAACGAAGAAAGGCTGAGTGGGAGCAGCATATTTCAGAACGGGAGTGGTGATAAACTTCTCTGTAAGTAAATTGAAAGCGGGGTTTGCATCTTCAGTCTAACTGAAGGTTGCACCTTACCATAACAATATAGGGTTAGGTGTTACAATATCTGAAGAATGAGTGCTGAATTGACAATAGAAATTGGCAAAATCAAGAAATGACTGGGCTTTTCGCACAGAAGTGGTACTTGGCCAACACAGAATATTTTTAATTTGTTGGGGTCCTTGTGAATACCTGACTGGGAGAGAATGAAACCTAGGAAATTGTCCTGCTAAAGGCACTCATGGTTTGATGCCACATGATGACCTTTGACTACTATGATTTTAATTGTCTTTTGACCCTAACCTGAATGTACGACATCCTGCATATGCCTCGTTTCTCTTGAAGATTTTGTCTCGTAGTTTCAAAGTGGGAGTTGTCACAGAGTAGAACAGCTTGCCAAGAACAGAAATTGTGGAATGCACCTTTTGGTCTCGAACTGCAGTGTTATGAGCAGTGGTGCTCAAATGTGCATAGTGTTGTACATTCAGAAATGAAGTATGTGATGCAATAGGCAGTGGTGCACAAATGTGATTATGTTGTACATTGGGAAGTATTGAATATGCTACTTACCAGTATGCATCTGTTCTTGGCATGTAGGGCTGCTGACATTCATATCTGTGCATAGATCGCCGCCTAGTGTTGGGTCCGGATGTTTGCACGTTGTTGTCCTGGAAGAGTCTTCGAAGTATCCTTGGATAGGTGACTCCTCCCCTGGACTACAGTGCGCATGGGCATCCTCTCCATCCTCAGATTGTTTTTCGCCATTGTGGCAGTGATGGAGTAGATACAGAAAGTGATGACCATGCTTGCAGTAATTCTGAGAGCTGCAGCTGCGACAGGCGCCGGGGAGGAGGGAGGGCGATATGAATGTCAGCAGCCCTACATGCCAAGAACAGATGCATTCTGGTAAGTAGCATATTCAGTTCGAGGCATGTGGGCTGCTGAATTCATATCTGTGCATAGAATACATAGCAGTGCCCTCTATTAGCGGCGGCTACCCGTGCCAGCTGCAGCGGTCTGAAAAAGTGTCTTGAGAACAGCCTGTCCTACAGCTGCCTGCTGTTTTGACTGCACATCTACACAATAGTGTTTTGTAAATGTGTGTGTAGTGGACCATGTGGCTGCTCTGCATATATCATGCAGGGGAATATTTCCTAGGAAGGCCATGGAAGCCCCCAACTTACGTGTTGAGTGGGCTCGTGGTGGAATAGTTAATGTGCGTTTTGCCTTTTGATAACAGATTTGAATACACTTAACTATCCATCTGGCTATCCCTGCTTTGGAGATGGCGTTACCTTTGTGGTGTGGGGCAAAGGCAACGAACAGTTGTTTTGTCTTCCTGAATGGTTTAGTCCTGTCGATGTAGTACATGAGGGCCCTCCGTACATCTAGTGTATGTAGTGCCCTTTCTGCAACAGTTTGTGGGTTTTGGAAGAAAACGGGCAGTTCAATAGTCTGATTCATGTGGAACTGCGATATTACCTTGGGCATGAATTTGGGGTTGGTACGTAGTACGACCCTGTTGGCGTGAACCTGAATAAATGGCTCTTGAACGGTTAGTGCCTGGAGTTCACTAACTCTTCTTAGGGAAGTAATCGCTACTAGGAAGGCCACTTTCCAGGTAAGGAATTGAATCTCGCATGAGTGTAGAGGTTCAAAGGGTGGACCCATCAGTCGTGTGAGGACCAAGTTGAGGTTCCACATTGGAGCCGGTGGGTGACTAGGTGGAATGACTCGTTTGAGCCCTTCCAAGAATGCTTTGATGGCAGGCACTCTGAATAGAGAGAGGTGCTGCCTGGTTTGCAGATAGGCTGATATTGCGGTCAAATGGACACGTATAGAGGTGTACGCCAGATTGCATCGGTATAGGTGTAAGAGGTAACAGGTGATGTTGTGGATGGATGTGTCCAGCGGGTTGATGTCATTATTACCGCAATAAATGACGAACCTTTTCCATTTGGCTGCATAGCAAGCCCTGGTAGTGGGTCTCCTGGCCTCCTTGATGATGTCCATACAGTCAGGTGGCAGGTTGAGATAGCCAAACTCTAGGACTTCAGGAGCCAGATCGCCAGGTTCAGCTGTTGCGGATCTGGGTGCTGAACCTCTCCATGGTTCTGCGTCAAATGCGCGGGTTTGATCCGCAGCCTTTGATGCGGCACCACGGAAAGTTCGAGGAAGGTGGTGTACCACGGCTGGCGTGCCCACGTGGGAGCAACTAGGACGAGTGTCAGGGAGTGTTGTCGTAGTTTGCGAGCCACCAGCGGTATCAGCGGCGCTGGGGGAAAAGCGTACGCAAATCTGCCGGACCAGTTCATCCATATCGCATTGCCCTGCGACTGCGGATGTGGGAATCTGGCGGCGAAGCTTTGGCATTTTGCGTTTTCGCTTGTCGCGAATAGGTCTATCTCTGGATGACCCCACTGCTGGAAGTACGGTTGGAGTACTGATGGGTGTAACTCCCACTCGTGCATCTGGTGGCTGTGTCTGCTGAGCAGATCCGCCATCTGGTTGTCCTTGCCAGGGAGGTGTTCCGCCATGAGGAACATGTTCCTCTGAATGGCCCACTTCCACATGCTCTGAGCCAGATGAGACAACTGTGGAGAGTGTGTTCCTCCCTGCTTCTGTATGTAGTACATGGCAGTCATGTTGTCCGTCCGGATCAACACGACTTTGTTGCACAGATGTACTTTGAATGCCTTCATGGCCAGGAAGATTGCCATCAGTTCCAGAAGGTTGATGTGCATCTTCTTCTGTTGTGTCGTCCATAGTCCCTGCACTGTGTAGTGGAGTACATGAGCTCCCCATCCCTGGAGAGACGCGTCCGCTGTCAGTACTATTTGCGGAACAGGCTCTTGGAACGGTCGGCCCTTGCAAAGGTTTTGTGGATTCCACCAATGCAGAGAGTTGTATGCCCGACCGCTCACCAACACTAGGTCTTTCAACTGTCCTTGAGCCTGATTCCACTGACGTGCTAGGCACTCCTGAAGTGGGCGCATATGTAACCTCGCGTGCGGGACTATGAAGATGCAGGAGGCCATCATGCCTATCAACTGCATAAACACTCGCGCTGGAAGCGAGTGATTGGGTTGGAACTTGGAGATCAGCAGTTGTATGCTGTTGATCCTCACTAAATTTGGCTGAGCTGTGGCCGCCAGAGTGTCTATAGTCGCACCCAGGTACTGTTGTACGTGTGCGGGCTGGAGATGGGACTTTGGGTAATTTAGTGAGAATCCCAGACTGTGAAGGAGGTGAATGGTGCGGGACATGTGGCTTGCACATTGCTGGGCTGACTTCGCTTGAACGAGCCAGTCGTCTAGGTAGGGGTAGACGTGTATATGCTGCCTCCGTAAATGTGCTGCCACCGTAGCTAGGCACTTCGTGAAAACCCTGGGCGCTGTCGTCACGCCGAAGGGAAGGACTTTGAACTGATAGTGCTGCCCCTGAACAGTGAACCTGAGGTATTTTTTGTGTGAGGGGTGGATGGGTATGTGAAAGTACGCATCCTTGAGGTCCAGTGAGGCTAGGAAGTCTCCCTGCTTGAGAAGCGGAAGGACTTGCTGTAGGGTGAGCATGTGAAAGTGCTCTGAAAGAATGTACTGGTTCAGGGGTCTCAGGTCTAATATAGGCCTGAGCGACCCGTCCTTTTTTGGAATTAAAAAGTAGAGGGAGTACACCCCGGTACCCTGCTCGTGGATGGGGACGACCTCTATAGCGCCTTTTAGAAGCATACTTTGCACCTCTTGCTGTAAGAGCGTTAAGTGCTCTGAGGACATAGGACGGTTTCTTGGTGGTATTGTGGGTGGAGTGGAGGTTAACTCCAGACAGTAACCGTATTTTATAATATCTTTGACCCACCTGTCCGTGGTGATGGAGGTCCACGTGGACAGGAACCTTTGTAGTCTTCCCCCGACAGGTGTTATGTGGTCGGGAGGAAGGGAGAGGGCGTCACTGCTTGTTCTTGGGGGAGGACCTGGTGTTGCCGTAGCCACGTCCTCTGCCCTTTGTACTGGAGCCACGATATCCACCTCGGGTGTTTTTATCGTAGGTGGTCTGTGTATTGCCTTTGTTATACGTTTGTTGTGACCCCTGTCCTCTACCTGCCCCCTTGTTTCCGGGGCGACGAAAGGAGCCGCTCCGAAAGGACTGAGTTTGGAGGGCGCCCATGGACTTTGCAGTGTCCGTGTCCTTTTTTATCTTTTCGAGGGTGGTGTCAACCTCTGGGCTGAATAAATAGTCGGGGTTGACGGGCTGGTTCAGTATGTTGTTTTG
Organism: Triturus cristatus; assembly: GCF_964204655.1. NCBI lineage: Eukaryota > Metazoa > Chordata > Amphibia > Caudata > Salamandridae > Triturus > Triturus cristatus. The sequence goes on along the minus strand of NC_140588.1, from coordinate 1,091,642,635 downwards.
TACCTCAGGCTTGAATCCTGAGATTCGTAGCCAGGCATGTCGTCGCAGCATGACGCTTGTGTTTATGGCCCTGGCAGCCGTGTCTGCAGCATCTAGTGCCCATTTGATGGAAGCATTTGTGAGTAGCTGTCCCTCTCTGATAAGAATTTCTGCACCTTCTTTGAACTGGTCAGGGAGATGTTGGAGTAGTTGCTCCAATGTGTCATAGTGCGCTCTATCGTAGCGAGCGAGGAGCGCTTGAGTGTTGGCTATGCGCCATATGTTGGCAGCCTGGGCGGCAACTCGCTTGCCGGAGGTCTCTAGCACCTTGGACTCTTTGTCCGGGGGAGGAGCGTCACCCGTCGTTTGCGAGTGTGCCCTCTTGCGAGCATTCGCTACGACGATGGAGTCGAGTGGTAATTGTCCTTTGATGTAAGTAGGATCCCCAGGTGCTTATCTGTATTTTTTATCAATCCTGGGGTTTATCACTCGTGCCCTGGTGGGTTCCTTGAAAATGTCCTTAGCTGGTTTGAGGACCCCCTTCAGCATTGGCAGAGTTTTTACATGTCTTTCAGAGGATGCAAAAGTGTCCATTAGAAAGTCATCTTCGATGGTATCTGAGTGAAGCTGTACCCCATGGTTATTTGCAGCACGTTCAATAAGAGCGTTGAACGCCGCAGTAACCTCCGTGGGAGATGTTTTTGCCCCATAGAGTTGTGGGTCCTGTGTATCGAGAGGTGCACTGGGGTCTGCAGGGTCGCCCCAAGTTTGATCAGGGTCCTGCTGGTCATCAGGGTCTGTGTCTACATGGTAGGGTGCTTGGTCATCCATGTAGTCCTCCAATGCATCCGTGTCGGAGCGCGTGGGGGAGAACCGGTGTGGATCCTGGTAGGAGGAATGGAACGGTTCATAAAGGAGAGGTTCTGATTCCACCGGCAGCTTCCTTTTTAGTGGGATCCTGAAAGGGTCCAATGGCGGTTCCGAAGTTATTCTTCGGTCGTGGAGAATCATCCTGCCAGTGTCGGCGTCGATGACACGTGACGGAGACGTCTCGTCCGGTGGAACCGGAGTCTGGGTAACCCGTGTCCTGAGTTGGAACATCTTCGGGATTGTGGACGGAGGCAAGCCGAAGGTAATGTTGGCTGGCCCCGTAGAGGTTGCTGGAGCTCCGATCGGGCCGGAACCCGACGGGTCTTTGAGGGCCGCAGTGGTTTTGTTGCTTTGCGTCGCAGCAGGCCGCACTTGGGGCGCCTTTGAGGCTTTGGCACCGGGCAGGTTGGTAGAGCCGGGCGTGGATTTTTTCGGTGCCGGCGGGTCCTCGAGTCGAGGTGTGGAGATCACCGTCGACGTCCTCAATAGGTGAGGCATCGGCGTCGTCGAGGGAGCGACGCGAGGCGAAGCAGGCGGTATTGCCCTCGGTGTTGTTGGCGTCGGTAGCCGAGTAGGTTTCTCGGTGCCGATGGCCTTTTTCCGCTTGTCGACTCCGATGTCGCCCGATTCCAGTTCGGCACCGAAGTCCCTCTTGGTGCGGTCGGTGCCGACGCGTTGCGCTGGCGTCGAAGGCGTGGAAGGCCTCGATCCGACCAGCGCCACTTTCAGTTTCGGTTTCGTATGAACCGGAGCAGCTTTCGGTTTCGGTTTTGTGGTAGGGAAACCAGCTGGCTTATGCAGCAATGGCTGCCGCTGAACGTCCGAGGCCGGGCCCGAGGGCGGGGCCGAAGAACTACGGGATGGGTCTCGGGTAAGGCCCGAAGGCGATCCCTCGACCGGAGCCAAAGGCTGTGGCGCTGGTGTTTCTTCGGTGTGAACAGGTAGGCCTTGTTCATCATTGGAGCTACTCTCTTCGGCCCCTAAGGCCTCCTCGTCGTCTCCTACCTCGGTGTCGTCTTCACCTCTGTGGAAGAGTGACTCGTCGCCCTCGTCCGATCCGGGGTCGTGTTCGGAAACGGGACTGGAGGGTATGACTTCTAATTCTTCGACGTCGGCCTCGTCGAAGATGTCTGTTGGGGCCGGTGCCGCGTGCCGCGCCTCGAGTCTCGCCGCTCTTCGGTTCCTTAGAGTCTTCTTGGAACGGAACCGGGCACAGGCCATGCATGTCGATTCGTCGTGGTCCGGCGAAAGGCATTTGTTGCACACCGGATGGACGTCGATGTGTGGGTACTTCGCATTGCATACCGGACACCTTTTGAATGGCGTCCTGGATTCCATCGTCGAAGTAGTCGATGGACAGGTAAATGCGAAAGAAGTCGGTGCTGAAAGTTAGTAAACTAACCAAATGCTATCGAAACCCGATCGATAAACAGTACCGACGCGAACTAAAGGCCTTTTGGCCTCGACCAAATATTTTCCTAACTTGAGCTAAGATAGCACATCCGAACCCAATGGCGGAAAAAAACAATCTGAGGATGGAGAGGATGCCCATGCGCACTGTAGTCCAGGGGAGGAGTCACCTATCCAAGGATACTTCGAAGACTCTTCCAGGACAACAACGTGCAAACATCCGGACCCAACACTAGGCGGCGATCTATGCACAGATATGAATTCAGCAGCCCACATGCCTCGAACAATAAAGTTCTTACTATTGGCTTTGACATGGCCTAATCTCATCTTGAATCCAGACTGTCTTGCTAGAGCTTTCTGCGTCCACAGGCCTCCAGTTTGCTCAAGTTGTTTATCCACGTTCAAGGTTTTGTTTTCTGCTGGATGGAGGCTTTCGTAAGCTTCGCTGGGATATGTGTGAGAAGTGTGCTTAGTGCTTTTCAGAGCAAAGATTGTGGTTGCCAGAGAAATACGTGGACTGTACAGCTTTGTCTCAGAGTCAGAATACAGGGGTCTGGCCAGCTTCTGTCTTGACCTTGACACCGACCAGTACAGTCAGCTCAGTTTTTCGTAACAGAAGTAAGGGGGTGAGGTTTATAGAACCTTCACCTTATGTTGAGTAAAAGGTATTAAAGGCAGTGGGCCTTGGCAGGCAGCTATGGAGCTCATTTGTGGGGCGGACATGTGGGGCTTGAGTCCTGAACGCAAGTCCCTGCCTGTCAGTCAACGGGCTTCTCCAGCTTGAGTTTTCAAGGACGTCGAGTGAACTATTGAGTGAGGTGATTTGTTTCTTTGAGTATTGACTTTGTGATGTGTGTGATTTTGTACGCACATCCAAGTCCAGTGATTATGTGTGGGTGACTTTGTGTGTGAACATTCAAGAGTAATCATCTGATGTATTTAGTGTATATATCTTTCTGATTTCTTGTGGTAACGTTTAGTATTTTTTGCTGCTTGTTTATTCATATTATTATTCACGCATTTAACAGTTGCATTTGCCAAGTGAGTTATTATTGCTTGTATAAATATATATGTAGGAAGTTAACTCTGTATATACTATACCAAAGTGAGGTATAGTGTGCACAGAGTCCAGTGGATCCCCAGAGGTAGAGTTAGATAGCACCTCACTCTCCATTTGTGGTAGTGTGGTTGAGCAGTAAGGCAGTATCAGAGGACAGCATTAAGCATTTGTTGTACACACTCAATCAGCAAATACATTCACACAATCAAAGACTGAACTTCAGACCAATTGTTTTTGTATAAAAATATTCTTTTAGATATTTTATTTTCTAGAACCAAGCAAGCCCGGCACAGGTAAGTGATAAGCACTTTGCAGTAAATATACAGTTGTAATACAGTTTGGATTTGTAATAGTAAATGCACTTTGTTTTGACTTACAGTATGGTTTCAGAGAAATGCAGTACTTTGTAATTACAGTACATAGACTTCAATGGGCTTTTCAGTAAAATTACAGGTAAGTTACTTTTGAGATAACTTTTCTTACTCAGAGTAGTATCCCTGGATACTACGCTGGGACATTTCCTGTAAACAGGTAAGTAAAATCGTTTTTGTTAGTGCAATTTGAAGAATTTCTTTAAGTTTTCAAACTCCACACTTAGAAACTTTTCCAAGAAAAACAGTCAATGTTATCCTATGGAGGAAAATAGTGTTATCGGTTTTAAGGTAAGTATTTGGTAGTGGGAGTTGAAGTTTTGGGGTAGACTCAGGAGCCCCCCCAGGGTCAAGGATGCACTCTTGTTACACCCTCAGCGGCACTAGGGTGGCCGAGTGCAGAGTGCTGAGGCCCAATTTTATCCAATGGGGCTAGGGGGCCTCCGGTTGGTGGCTGCTGGCGAGCAGGCCACTTGGCTGTGGGAGCAAAGGTTCTGAACTTTAGCTCAGAGCAAATGGGGAAACAAAGTAGCACCCAAGGTGCACCCTCAGCGGCACTAGGGCGGCTGGGTGCAGGGTGCGGTTCCGACGTCGGGCACCCTGTTGTTTTCAATGGGGAACCTCTGGTTTGCAAAAGCACTGCAGGCTTGGGGACGAAGGTCTACTGGGTGCGACCACCACTTCGAGAGGTAAGTTGGGAAGTTAGGGGTTGGTTAGGCACTGTCGGTTTGGGAACACAAGGCCGTGGGGCTTCGGGTGCAGGTTGGGGGAACCTTCTGGATTTAGGCTGCAGGCGTTGGTTGGAGTCAGGTCAAGGGTCACCGGATCTCGGGTCAGGATCGCCAGGGTGACCTCCTCGTTGTATTTGCCCACTCGAGCTCGGGCCGTGGAAGGCGGGTGCAGAGGGGGCTGGATTCGCGGTATCCGGCCAGAGCCAGAAGCTGCAGTTTGACCAAATTCGGTGTTCATGGGAGAAAGTCTTTGTAGTTGAAGGCAGGCAGGTCCTCCGGGTTTTTCGAGGTTGTGGGCTACAGGACACACTGGGATTTCGCAGGAGCAGGTTCGAGGTGGAGACAGGCCGGTAGGGCTGGGGCCAAGTCAGTGGGCGTCCTCCTCTTGTTAGCTGTTGCACAGCTGTTCGGTCCTCCTTCTTGTAGTATCTTCTTGTCTGAGGAAGCAAGGTTCAGGGGGGCCCCTAAATACTAGATTTAGGGGTGTTAGGTAGGTAAAAGGTAGGGGCCAATGGGTCCCTTCCCTGGGGTGGGTACATCCCCTATGCCACACTCCAGTGGGAGGGAGGCATGAGCCTGTACCTGGTTGGCTGAGTCCTCCCCCCCCCCCCCATCTTCAAGATGGCCTGGACTGAGAGTGGTGCTTCACCTTGCCTCCCCCACCTGAGGGGTGGAGTTGGCAGAGTTGGGCATACCTCTCTTCCTCACTTGTTTTTCCTGCAAGTTCTCCCGCCCAAAGTGGGGGTCTGAACCATTGGGGACCACTTGCTGAGAGCAAGTGGCCTGGGGATGCTCACAAAGGTTGCAAGCCTTTGAAGCTTCCCCTTCGTGGACCCTGCCCATCCTGGGGGAGGAGGCATGGCACCTCGTCCCAGGATGTGCATTGTTTCAGGCCCCAGAGAGCAGCAGGCTCTCGACCCAGGGGTCCAGAAACATGTCTGGTAGTGGCAGCTGAAAGCAGCCTGGACACTAGTGGTTGGTTCGTTTCCAGGGGGCATCTCTAAGATGCCCTCTGTGTGCATTTTCATTAAATCCCACACTGGCATCAGTGTGGGTTTAATGTGCGGAGAAGTTTGATACCAAGCTTTTCAGCTTTCAGTGTGGCCATTATGGTGCTGTGGAGTTCGTAATGACAACCTCCCAGCACCATAAACACTTAATGGCAGCACTGCACTTGCAATGTCTAAGAATGGACTTAGACACTGTATGGGGTACAGGGCTCATGCACCTGTACCCTCACCACTGGTATAGTGCACCCAGCTAGAGGGGTGACGGACCTATGCCAGGGCAGTGGGTTGCAGACATGGCACACAGAGATGGGTGCCATGTTGACTCTTCACTTTGTTCTGCACCAAAACACGCAGTCTGCCAAGGCTCTCTTCTCATTTTGGTAAACCAGGATGCAAGTCATGTCACCTTTTGCTTTCTCTCTTTTTCGCTCACGTAATCTGTGCTCTAGTTTGACCACTAAAGAGCTGAATGCCGGGAAATATTCAGGGGGGGAGGGGCGGTCCACAATCTGGGAGAGGATATCTTTGAGCTCATCTCGCAGCCCACGATAAACGAGTGGTTCTCCTCCCTTCTGGTCAGTGCTAACCATTTGAAATTGGCCGCATCGGACAATAGGTCTTTGGAACCTTGCTCTAAATTTAAATGCTGGTTTTCCCTTGCCTGCATAAAAGTGTGTTTGGCAAATAAGCTTTGCATCTTTTCCTTGAACACTGGAAATTGTAAAATATTGGATCGTCGTCCTTAACCAGAGGAACAGCCCATATGGCCGCATTTCCTGATAGATATGAAATGACAAAAGCCACCAGGAAAAGAGGCAGGTCTGCAAAGAAACTGAAGAGGATACAGATTCATAAAGACACTATATTTGGTGCAATCACCACTGAAATGATCGGAAGCTGCAATAGGCATCATACTTGGGAGTCATGGCTGTTAGATAAACCGGCGTATTACAGACGGGCCTTGTGGGAGACGTGTCCGTAAATGGCATGGAAAAATGGCCTCATTGAATATGTGATTTGTGGACCTTAGCGCTTGTCTCTGGAAACCTCTCCCCATCGTTCGCCCCTAGGTTTATATCTGACTAACTCTGACCTCAACTACTAATTGTCACCCTTCAATGCTTGAACTGCGATTTTCATGGCAGGGAATTGGCTAACTCTTCCATAGTGGGAGTAGAGCCAGGCGAGGGGCTAGGTAGGGCCTGAGCTAAATCTATGGGATTGAAGCGACCTCTGTTTCATTTTCGCTGAGGCAGATCGGAATCTTGTGGGCTAGTCTTCCTGTCAAGGCTCCACTCGCATGAAGCACAGGAATCGGCAGGACCAGTTATTATCTACCCATGCTCTCCAAGAACAACCCTCAATCCTCAACACGTGGTTTGCTACAAGTGTTGGCGATTGTACCCAGGAGGAAAGAGGGTTGGGGAATCACAAGGATGGAGATACAGGTAGAGTCTCAATGCTTTGCCGGGGTGGGTATTCTAAAAAACACAGAGGCACAATTAGCACCAACACAATATCAAAGTGCGATTGAAATCACAACTTTGTACATCGCTGTCCACTCCCCGGTGGCGCACTCACCCACTTCCTTACAGCTTGCAATTAAATACACATGGTTTGTCTGGTCTCAGCACTGAACGATATTTGTTCAGTTCCAGAAATCACTCCATATTTATCCTTATTTCAGCTAACCATAATTCAGACTTCTTCACTAAATCAGATCTTGAATATGCAAACTAAAATATTTAAGAAGCTGTGGATTGCAGAGTCAAAAAATTAATTGTCTCTGATGTACAAATTGTCTAACTCTTATTGTCTTCTTGCTGTTCAGGTTCAGTGCACTGATCTGTATTCAGCGTTGACTGTCTTCTTTCTCTTTCTTTTTCATTCTTAGGACATCGAGGCAAAGACGGCAGCTAGCTGAAGATGAAAACTACCCCAGACAGCTGAGGCGGTCAAGAGAGGCACTCAGGAGAGGGGTTATCAGATCTCACCGCAGGCCAGGAGGAAACTCTGGGTGGGGACAGGGAACCAGGTCCTCGCCGGGTTGGATCATGAAGCCAAGCATGGCTTTGAGCACGGGCATGGTATTTATACTATTGCGCCTAAGATGACCACCAAATCTCACTTGATGAACAGATCTTTTGAGATTTTGGCATTTGGCGCTGGAGTGCCGGAAGGAGGTTGCATTGCATGGTAAAGGTGAGTGATAAAGGCATTTTAACCCCTTGCATGCCCGCCCCTTTCCCCGCCCAGTGCCGCGCCTTTCATTAGCGGGCGGAGTTCATGACGAGCTGGACTCGTCATGGGCACAGCGCCACCGCAGCCCATGACGAGTCCAGCTCGTCATGGGCACTGAAGGGGTTAAGGTAACTGTCACGTTGTAAAGGCTTTTTCCCCATGTCCTGAATGTCCTCATACCTATTATCTATATATTGTTGGGCAAATTCAACCCCATGCATCATAAGCATCATTGTCACAATCCGTTCTAAATGAACTATGTTGAGTTTGTGATATGTTGCACAAACGCTGCAGCCCAAGAGGACCAGGGCACAGCCTCCATGAGGGTGAAGTGACGCAGATAGGTAGGAAAGCACAATAGCGTGCACTTTGTCAGATGTTGACCCTCCATGGTCTGGTATGGGTCATGGCCCCAGGATAGAAGACTGCAATGAAGCCACGCAGAGCTTGCAGAAGGTCCAGAGGGTCCAGTTGGCGCTGAGCGTATACCCGCCAGCAGAGTACCAGATGGAGGCCCTCACAGTTCCTAGGGACCCGAAGGTGCCCAATGAGAGGCAGTAATGTGCCAAAGAGCAGCAGCATGGCTTTGTTGGCGATTGTGATTGTCTGCGGCATCACTGGTCTCCCCCTAAAACTCTAGATGCTTCGGGACATGTGTGGGGAGCGGCTCTGAAGGGGAACACCTTTGGGAGCTAGACCGAGAGGCACATAGATGTCCTCATACCTTTGCTGGAAGGGGCAAAGTTCCACTTGGACTCTGCTTTTTATTCTTATTACCCAAAGACGTCGACCACAAGGATAATCGGCTATGGGAAAGACCTTGGGAGAGGGACAGGACCTTCCCTTCTACTTCACAGTTATGGCTTGGAATCTTTTGGTGTTTGGCGACAGAGCTTTGCCTCATGGTCCCGGATAGCTTTGGAACTCATCAAGGCACAGATACAGCAGGCTTTTGTGTCATGTTCCGACCCCAGACACCACAGGCCAACCAAATGGGGATCTGTCACAGACATTTGCTTGCTACAGTTCCTACAAGTTTTGAGCCCTGCAGTCCTGGGAGGTAACATTTTCCCTTGCACACTGAATGTCCAAACACTTTGTAGAAGATAATTATCTTGTGAAGAAACCATAGGTAGTTCTGGATCTGCGTGTGGTGTTGAGGAAAGAAAGGAAATGATGTGAGCACATGCCAGCGGTGCATATATGCAGTTCTGCACATCACTTCCGGAGCCGCACAACGAGGCACGGAGCCGCAAAACACCACCTACCATCGCACAGAGGTACTGCTGAGGTTTCTGGATCCAGTCGGACGCCTGGGGAATATTCAAAAGGTGAGGAATCTGCAGTTAGAAGTATCCAACAGTAATTGTGTTTAGAAGGATAAACATTATAACTGTATTTAGAAGCTTTTAATCAAAGATGGCGAGAATAACTTGGTTCACTCTTTCACTGTGGACAATGCATGCCACTTCCCTGACAGGTCGCTGCCGCAGGCCCAATGCCTGGACACGAGACTGGTTTAATTAAGAGTTCAACTTATTTTTTGTGAATGCACTCAACACTGATACCTGTGCATTTACACTCCATGATTTTCACAGTTTTGTTCTATGAAATGCATTAAGTGACAACATTAACATCATTTTTGAAAACTCTTCGATTTAGAATTCTTTCATTGGTAAATTACTTTCCAACAAGACCAGGATAGTTTGAAAACACATGAACACGAAGGCAACCCGGTCAAGCCAGACTCCAGCAATAGCCTGAAAAGATTAAAATGGAGCATGGCAATGCTAGTCTTCTTTCCTCTAAATGGCTCTCCAAAAAAAGAATTTCAAACGTGGAAGAAAAAGCCTTTACACATTTTATTATTCATAAATATACACATCGATTGCAATCACATTTCGTAGCGTTAGCTTCTCACAAACAGTGTTTGTTATATTGCATGACACAAAAGCAAAGGTGCAAAAAGTGTGCTTAATAGGAGCGGATAGCCGGGGGAACCGTGGCACACTCTTCTTCATTTAAAGTTGTATCGATGACTGGTCTGTACTTCAAGGAAACCTGCACAGAAACACACAAAGAGTGAGTCAGGTCAGGTTAACTCAACAGTGTGTATCAGTGTCTTTAGCAAAGGCGAAGAGCCAGTGTAATTGTTAATGCAAATTGAATCTGTGTATACCTGTGAGCTCCCAACAGCCCTCATCTCAAGAGAAGCGAGGCACGCACAACTCTCATTGTTCTTGTGACTACATCTTTATTTCTAGGTCCTGGAGGAGGCCGTGCTTACTGGGCAGAATCTCCTGAGGTCTGGGGATGCAGAGTACGGTGGGGCCTCTCCTTTGGGTCAGTGGCAGTCAGTTGCTACTGAGAGTTCTCTGTGGTGATACTTTGTGCCTTGTTTCTGGGGCAGACAGTGGCTACCAGCAGTATTTATGGTGGATACTGTGGGGTCTTTTGTTTGGGCTCTATTGCAGCCAGTGGATACTGGCCAGCACCTGTGCTTGGTGCTGTAAAGACTGCTCTGGGTCCTGGGTTAGTTAATGTATGCTGGACAGTAACTTTGGTGGGTATTGTGGATCTGAGTTATGGAGATTCTATTGTTAGGATGCAGTATCTGTGGTCGGTGCTGTGGGGCCCGTCCTCTGGAGGGGTCAGGCGGAGTTATGGGGATTCTATTGTTAGGATGCAGTATCTGTGGTCAGTGCTGTGGGGCCCTTCCTCTGCAGGGGTCAGGTGGAGTTAAGGGGATTCTATTGTTAGGATGCAGTATCTGTGGTCGGTGCTGTGGGGCCCGTCCTCTGGAGGGGTCAGGTGGAGTTATTGGGATTCTATTGTTAGGATGCAGTATCTGTGGTCGGTGCTGTGGGGCCCATCCTCCTCAGGGGTCAGGTGGAGTTATGGGGATTCTATTGTTAGGATGCAGTATCTGTGGTCGGTGCTGTGGGGCCCATCCTCCTCAACGGGTCAGGTGGAGTTATGGGGATTCTATTGTTAGGATGCAGTATCTGTGGTCGGTGCTGTGGGGCCCATCCTCTGCAGGGGTCAGGTGGAGTTATGGGGATTCTATTGTTAGGATGCAGTACCTGTGGTCGGTGCTGTGGGGCCCATCCTCCTCAACGGGTCAGGTGGAGTTATGGGGATTCTATTGTTAGGATGCAGTATCTGTGGTCGGTGCTGTGGGGCCCATCCTCTGCAGGGGTCAGGTGGAGTTATGGGGATTCTATTGTTAGGATGCAGTACCTGTGGTCGGTGCTGTAGGGCCCATGATCTGCAGGGGTCAGGTGGAGTTATGGGGATGCTATTGTTAGGATGCAGTATCTGTGGTCGGTGCTGTGGGGCCCATCCTCTGCAGGGGTCAGGTGGAGTTATGGGGATTCTATTGTTAGGATGCAGTGTCTGTGGTCAGTGCTGTGGGGCCCATCCTCTGCAGGGGTCAGGTGGAGTTATGGGGATTCTATTGTTAGGATGCAGTATCTGTGGTCGGTGCTGTGGGGCCCATCCTCTGTAGGGGTCAGGTGGAGTTATGGGGATTCTATTGTTAGGATGCAGTATCTGTGGTCGGTGCTGTGGGGCCCATCCTCTGCAGGGGTCAGGTGGAGTTATGGGGATTCTATTGTTAGGATGCAGTATCTGTGGTCGGTGCTGTGGGGCCCTTCCTCTGCAGGGGTCAGGTGGAGTTATGGGGATTCTATTGTTAGGATGCAGTATCTGTGGTCGGTGCTGTGGGGCCCATCCTCTGCAGGGGTCAGGTGGAGTTATGGGGATTCCATTGTTATGATGCAGAATCTGTGGTCGGTGCTGTGGGGGCCCATCCTCTGTAGGGGTCAGGTGGAGTTATGGGGATTCTATTGTTAGGATGCAGTATCTGTGGTCGGTGCTGTGGGGCCCATCCTCCTCAGGGGTCAGGTGGAGTTATGGTGATTCTATTGTTAGGATGCAGTACCTGTGGTCGGTGCTGTGGGGCCCATCCTCTGCAGGGGTCAGGTGGAGTTATGGGGATTCTATTGTTAGGATGCAGTATCTGTGGTCGGTGCTGTAGGGCCCATCCTCCTCAGGGGTCAGGTGGAGTTATGGGGATTCTATTGTTAGGATGCAGTATCTGTGGTCAGTGCTGTAGGGCCCATCCTCTGCAGGGGTCAGGTGGAGTTATGGGGATTCTATAGTTAGGATGCAGTATCTGTGGTCAGTGCTGTGGGGCCCATCCTCTGTAGGGGTCAGGTGGAGTTATGGGGATTCTATTGTTATGATGCAGTATCTGTGGTCAGTGCTGTGGGGCCCATCCTCTGCAGGGGTCAGGTAGAGTTATGGGGATTCTATTGTTAGGATGCAGTATCTGTGGTCAGTGCTGTGGGGCCCATCCTCTGCAGGGGTCAGGTGGAGTTATGGGGACTTTATTGTTAGGATGCAGTATCTGTGGTCAGTGCTGTGGGGCCCATCCTCTGCAGGGGTCAGGTGTTACTGGGCACTATTCAAGGTGGGTACTGTGAGGCCTTTTTTTCTGGGCTCCGGGCCAAGTCACTGACTGCAAGGCAGTATCTGTGGTGGTTGACGTGAATCCTGTGCTCTGATTCAGTAGAAGTCTGTGGTAACTGAGCGATATCCCTGAGGGAACCATGAGGCTTTTGCTTTGGCTCATAAAGCAGTCAGTGAGTAGTATGTGTGGAGGCTACTGTGAGCCATTCTTTCAGGATACTAGGTTGTGGCCACCTAGGACTCTCGGTATGTCCTTATCGACAAGTCCTGTGGCCCCAACGCTGCAGGCGCTACAGCACCGCAATGGTTTAAACAGGGTTTTTTCACACTTGAAAGCAGCAAGCACCCTTCTTACCATCCATTAGAGATGTACCCACCAATCACTTTCTGGAGTTTGCTGGTCTCTACTTCATCAGCAGCAAAACAGCCCCCACCGTGAAAATCCAAGCAGGGCCCCTGGCCCCAAAGGGTTCACTGCAAATGGGCCACTTCCTATGGATTGCCTCTCCAGAGTTTAACCTGGCTGTTAGCTTGAGAGCTATTGTTTCACTCAATGCCCCAGAGCTCTCACAAACCATCACAGCTTAGAAATACTCAGAGAAGGGGTGCAGAAACACCCCCATACGGATTATGGTTCATGTGCAATGGGGAGGGAAGTATAGTGAATCGCTTGGCTGGACTGCCCATCAGCGACGGGTCTTTACCCCTGGAGTAAACTTAGGACCGCAAGACCAACTCATGTAGTAAATCAGACATCTAATTCACAGCTTTCTTATCAGCTGGACCATGGGGCATTGGATAAAGTCTGTCGTCTATCTATCCGAGAGCCTATTCAGCTTTACCACCATCAAAATCATGAGACCAGATTGGGAATAGTAAACAAACAACACATCTTGCTAATACAAGATGCAGGTTCTTTCATAGGACAATTAACATTACATTATATAAGTTCAGCAAAATAGACAAATGTTTCTGGAGTCTTTTTGTACTCTAAGGAGTACAGACATCCCAGGTAAATTAGAGCATTTTGTGATGTTGAATGGCAGCTGGCAGCGCAATGTACTCTTGCATTTACCATAATTACAACAATATTCGGGTCTTCGTTTAGGAAGGACACAAAAATGAGCAAGCATAAACATGAAGTCCTACTACACCAGTCAGTAAGGAGTTACCTTCCAGTCCTGATCCACGAAGGAAAGTGTGTGCTTCCTCCAGTGCTCCAAGAATGTCTTCTTCTGTTGTCCCGCTAAAGGTTTGGAATAATCGTATTCATCCATTCTTACCTTTAATGAAAAACACAGTGTCAGTGGGTCAACATGACTTATTCATTAAAAACATACTTCTGAAAGAGTTAGAATTTAATAATCCTGCTAAACAATGTGGAATACAAGGAACATAATTGTATATCAATTTTAAAAAACGCACACTGATGAGTCATTGGCTAATAAGAACAAATAAGCTGTGTCAGGGGCAATTCTTGAAAAAAAATTATTTAGGAATTTTGATCTTAAGATTCCTTGGAATAGTCTTGATTAAATCAATTTTCTCTTAAACATTAACAGTAAATCTAAAAAAATTGGCACATTAACCACTGTGTAAACGAACAATCTGATGGCTGCGGTTGGTACCTCGTGGCTCCTATATAACTTCTGCTTTTTTTAAATGCTTCCGCAGGTCTTTGGCATGTTGTGTGTTGTGTCCAGTAGGCTTCCTTCCCTGACTTGCCTCTGGTTGCCCTCAATCTACGGCAGGTACTGAAGGAAATATTTGGGCACACTAGCGGACACTTGTCGTTCCCAATATCAAGGAAGATGAGACTTAAAAACCCGAAACGTCTTAACTTTACAAGATCAGTCCGGAGTGAATGCCTTCTGGGACACACTGGCCAAGGGGTAGACAGACTTCCCAACTCATGCAGAGGGCAATGTGGTGGAGTCTGGGAGAAGACGCCTCCCTTACTCGCGCAGTGAACACTAACAGTCCGGGGACAGAAGCCTAGTTACACACAATGAGGAGACACTTCCAAAGTATACCTCTCGAGGCACTCTGTGGAGACACTGGCGGTCCGGGGACAGAAGCCTAGTTACACACAATGAGGAGACACTTCCAAAGTATGGAAAATGATGCTTCACTATGCACTCTGTAGAGACACTGGCGGTCCGGGGACAGAAGCCTAGTTACACACAATGAGGAGACACTTCCAAAGTATGGGAAATGATGCCTCGGTATGCACTCTGTGGAGACACTGGCGGTCCCGGGACAGAAGCCTCCTTACACATGCCCTAGAGACACTGCCAGAGTATGGGAAATGATGCCTCGCTATGCACTCTGTGGAGATACTAGCGGTCTGGGGACAGAAGGCTAGTTACACGTAATAAGGAGAGACGGCCAGAGTATGGGAAATGATGCCAATGTATTTTTTATTTTATGGAGTTTTATATAACACAAACCTGACCCGAATTGGGTATCAGAGCGCTTTACATAGCACCAGTTGCATTACCTGAGGACACCTTCATTTTTTGTTAGGCACAGGGAGATTAAGTGATTTGCCCAGAATCACAAGACGTTCAGCGTCATTGCCGAGAATCGAACCCAGTTCCCCAGATTTGAGGTCGACCCCCCTAGCCGTTAGGCCAACTCGTCTCCCCAAGGGAGTAGGCTTGATGCCTCGCTATGCACTCTGTGGAGACACTGGTGGTTTGGGGCCTAGAAGCCTCCTTACACATACTCTAGAGACACTGCCAGAGTATGGAAAATGAGGCCTCTGTAGGCACTCTGTGGCTTCACTGGCAATCTGGGGGCTAGAATCTTCCTTACACATGCCCTGGAGACAATTGGCAGAGTTGGTAGTACATATCTTAATACACATACAGTGTGGACCCCATACAGGCAGAGGCAGATGCCTCGTAACTTGCCCTGTGGAGACTCTGGTACAGCATGCAGGTGGACGGCTCTTTACAAAGCTGCAGAGATTAGCAGAGTGTTGGGATGGGAATGTCCCCTGCCCAAGTGCCCGACAGCATGTACCTGGTGTCCTGGTTTTTGAGGAGTCTCAATCTAGCATGTGTGCAGAAGCCAAGGCCTTTCCCTTCACATGCGCGAGTTGTAGATCTGTCCTGTCGTTCGATCAGCACAGAGCCTGGTGGTAGCGTGCCGAGTTTTGTAAATAGATAGCTGGGACCACATTTTAATCCGGATCACTGGAGTGGAGCCCTTCTGGCCCCCTCATTTTAGGCTAAGCTGTAATGCACCTGACCAGTTCCTAGGGATAACCTCGAGTGTGTGTTTGTGTTTACAGACTGCGTGGCAAATGCATGCTGTGGGAGAGAAAGCCAGAGTAAT
Source organism: Triturus cristatus (assembly GCF_964204655.1). Lineage (NCBI taxonomy): Eukaryota > Metazoa > Chordata > Amphibia > Caudata > Salamandridae > Triturus > Triturus cristatus. Next base: position 1,091,627,148 of record NC_140588.1, on the reverse strand, counting down.
GGACGCCTGTGCAGAAGATGGAGGGGAGGTTGTTTTCTCTGTCAGTGGACATATATTGCTGACATTTCTGAAGCTGGAGGGGGAAGACGTAGACGCCAAAGTAAGGAAAGGGGAGAGAAGTCTCATTTAGAATGAAAGTAAAATGCCAGCCTGTTCCCATCTGTTTGTAGCATGCAGTGCAGTAGAGTCACATGCACTGCATACCCATGTTTGTAGCATGTAGTGCTGTAGAGTCACATGCACTGCATACCCATGCCATCTAGTGGTGGGCCAGGATGTTTGCAACCTGTGTTGCTTTGAAGAGGTTTGAGTCGTCACAAGAGGTGTTGTGATTCCACCCTCTGTCACCAATGCAGCCGCACACAGGTTCCACCTCAGATGGTTTTCCTGTTGAAAGGGTGAGTAGAGTACAAAGTCAAAGCCATGGTGTGATCTTCATAATATAGGGAGTCATACATGTACCTTGGGAAACAAAATAACATCCATGATCACGTGTGCCTTGTAGGGAGGCAATGGGTGCATGTGAATGTATATGCTACAAAACACATGGTTAGAGGTATGTAACATTTTTCGTTGTGAGCATGTGAGGCTGTAGATACACATGTGTTGCATCAATTAACAAGCATTTGCAATGCAATAGGTCTCGCATTTACGCAAATTTGACCTTTTGGCATTGTAAATGATAATGCCTTTTATTTATGTAAATTTTTTTAAAACAAATAAAAGGCACTCATATTTACAATGCCAATAGCTCAAACTTGTGTAAATGCGACACCTTTCGCATTGCAAATGCTTGTTTCAAGTAATAAAGACTGCACTTAGTCTCGTGAAGAAATCTCATTGGCATGTGGCACTTTATAGAAATACATAAACAGCCTGGTGCTTGAAAACCTCTCAGAACAGTACCCGTGTAAGGAACCTGTCTGGAGTTGTGAGGGTAAGGTCCCATGTTCAAGCATTTCTTCCATTCGGCCCGCGTGTTTCACTTCAGCCACTATGAAAATTTAGCCAATGGTCTCCCTATATCCACACAGTGCATCGTAATATAGTTTCCTGTTATTCTCTCGACTCGTTAGGTCTCGGCCTGGCGAAAGCAGCGCATGCGCTGTTCTGCAATGCAGAGGCCTTTTGGAATCGATACGATTCCAGCATGCACGCGAGGAGACAAACGAGACAGAAGATGTGCACGTGGGGACTGGATGCTTTACTGGCGGTGTGATACACTGGGGACTTTTTTTTCCGCCACCAGTAAAAGCAGTCCCCGCGTGCACATCTTCTGTCCGCCCTGTAAAGAGCCGTTCATGTCCCATGACGGGCCGCGCTTGTTTTACTTTGCTGCCCTGTATTATTATAGCGCCTAGTGCCTTTGGCTAAGTGCTAAACACAATGACTGCTGCCATTTGTTTTTTATGGTGCCCCTCCCACATCAACCCTCAGTTTCCTTGGGCCTTCTGTCTGGGGTTCTAGCGGGTCCTCTGACAGTGGTGTGTAAGAGGAGCGGTACTGACTCATTAATTAGCCACAGACAGGGACTCCAGACAGAGTGAGAGCCTCCTAGGAAGAGGGGGCGGGGAGAGGTGGTGCCGAGAAGTGGGCAGAGACGAACCATCCTTGGAATAGAATTCATGTCATTCCCTTCTCGTCAGCGGGTGAGCCATGCCAGGGTGAGTCAGTGGCATTCAGCACCTGGGCAGGCGTGGAATCTGCCGTCTTGCATCTCTCCTTCACCTCTCCGGCCCGTCTCGCCTCCCTTTTAGGCCTGGCCCAGAGATAGCTTTAGTTTTTGCTGGCATCATGCAATAAAAAAAATGGCAAATGCTACTTACCAGTATGCATCTGTTCTTGGATGTAGAGCTGCAGATCTACACACTGCACAGATCGCCATCTGGTGTTGGGCCTGGATGTTTGCAGTTTTTCCTCTTGGAAAGTCTTTGGAAGTCACGAGGTATGTGACTCCTCCTTTGGATCGTATTGCGCATGGGCTTCGGCTCCATCCTCAGATTGTTTTTCGCCAGCAGGGAAATGATGGAGCGTAGTAAGAAACAGTGAAGATGCCCATGTGTGTTGTATCTAAATAAGATAAACTGGAACAGATAAAGGTAGCCGGGGAGGTGGGTGGGCGTGTGTAGATCTGCAGCTCTACATGCCAAGAACAGATGCATACTGGTAAGTAGCATTTGCCGTTTGAGGCATATGAGCTGCAGATTACACACTTGTGCATAGATTATATAGCAGTACCCATCCTTAGCGGCGACCACCAGTATCTGTTGTAGTGGTTTGAAACAATGTTGAGTACAGCCTGGCCCACACTAGCTTGTTGCTTAGTTTGCACATCTACACAATAGTGTTTAGTGAAAGTGTGCGGTGTTGACCATGTAGCTGCTTTGCAGGTATCATCTAAGGGGATGTTCCCTAAGAATGCCATGGAAGCCCCTATCTTATGTGTAGAGTGGGCTTTAGGGGGGAACAGATAGCGTTCGTTTTGCTTTGTGGTAGCAAATGTGGATGCATTTGACAATCCACCTAGCTATCCCAGATTTGGAGATGGGGTTGCCTTTATGTGGTGGTGAGAAGGAAACTAACAGTTGTTTGGTTTTACAAAAAGGTTGTGTTCTCTCGATGTAGTAGAGTAAGACTCGTTTTACATCTAATGTGTGGAGAGCTCTTTCTGCAACGGTCTGTGGCTGCGAGAAGAATACGGGTAGTTCCACAGATTGGTTTAGGTGAAAGGGAGAAATGACTTTAGGGAGGAATTTTGGATTAGTACGTAGGACAACCTTATTATGGTGCATTTGCAGAAAAGGTTCTTGAATAGTGAGTGCTTGTATCTCACTGACTCTTCTGAGGTAAGTGATGGCTACTAGAAAAGCAGTTTTCCATGTTAGGAATTGAAGTTCACATTTGTGGAGAGGTTCGAAGGCAGGCCCCATTAGTCTGGTGAGAACGATGTTTAGGTTCCACACAGGTGAGGGTGGCAGTCTGGGGGGAATTATTCTTTTGAGGCCTTCCATGAAGGCTTTAATGGCAGGTACCCTAAAGAGTGATAGATGTTGCTGTTTTGTAGATAAGCTGCTATGGCTGCAAGGTGCAGTCTAATGGACGTATAGGCTAGATTGCATCTTTGTAGATGTAGTAAATAGCCTATGATGTGTTGTGTGGACATATCTAAGGGATTGAAGTTGTTGCTGTGACAATAGACTACAAATGGTTTCCACTTGGCTGCGTAGCAAGCTCTAGTGGTAGGACGTCTAGCTTCCCTAATGACGTTCATACAGTCTGGGGGGGAGATTTAGATAACCGAATTCTAGGATTTCAAGAGCCAGATCGCAAGGTTGAGCTGAGCTGGGTCCAGGTGTCAGATCTCTCCATGTTCTGGGTTAAGATGTGTGGAGAGAGGTGTAGCTTTTGGTGCGGTACTACTGATAGTTCCAGCAGTGTGGTGTACCACGGTTGTCTGGCCCAAGTCGGAGCTACTAGGATTAGTGTGAGGGAATGTTGTTGTAGTTTGCGCACCACTAATGGAATGAGTGGGAGAGGCGGAAAAGCATACGCAAATTTGCCTGACCAGTTTATCCATATCGCATTGTCTTTGGACAATGGGTGTGGATACCTGGCGGCGAAGCTTGGGCATTTGGCGTTTTCTTGGGTGGCGAAGAGGTCTATCTGTGGATGGTCCCACATTTGAAAGTACGGGTGAAGAACTTGTGGATGGAGTTCCCACTCGTGGATCTGTTGAGTTTGTCTGCTCAGGAGATCTGCTATAGTGTTTTGGACTCCTGGGACATGTTGGGCTTGGAGAAAGATTTTTCGGGGTATGGCCCATCTCCATATGCTCTGTGCTAGCTGAGAGCTGCGGAGAGTGTGTGCCTCCTTGCTTTTGTATATAGTACATGGCTGTCCTGTTGTCTGTGCGGACTAGGACAGCCTTGCCTGAGATTTGTGTTTGAAAAGACTTTAGGGCTAAAAATATGGCTAGTAACTCCAGATGGTCGATGTGGAGTAATTTTTGTTGCGGTGTCCACCTGCCCTGCATGGTGTGATGTAGTAGGTGAGCTCCCCAGCCGGAGAGCGATGCGTCCACCGTTAGTACTATCTGAGGAACCGGGTCCAGGAACGGTCGCCCTTTGGAAAGGTTTTTGGTGGTCCACCACTGCAGAGAGCGATGGGTACGACCGTCTACCAACACCAGATCTGTCAGTTGACCCTGGGCCTGGTTCCATTGGCGTGCTAAGCACTCTTGGAGAGGACGCATCTGGAGTCTTGCGTGAGGTACTATGAATATGCAAGAGGCCATCATCCCTATTAGTTGCATGAACACTCGAGCTGGAAGAGAGTGTTGTGGCAGAAATTTGGTGCGTAGAGCCTGAATGCTTGTTATCCTGGCAGGACTGGGGTAGGCTAGCGCTCGAGGTGTCTATGGTGGCACTGAGGTATTGTTTTACGTGGGAGGGTTGCAGATGGGACTTTGCGTGGTTTACTGTGAAGCCCAGTTCGTGAAGTAGCTGGATAGTGGCGTGCGTGTGTTGTACACACTGGTTGTATGAGCTGGCTTTTATTAGCCAGTCGTCGAAGTATGGGAAGACATGGATGTGTTGTCTCCGCAGGTGTGCTGCCACTACTGCTAGGCACTTGGTGAATACTCGTGGTGCTGTTGTGACTCCAAATGGGAGCACTTTGAATTGGTAGTGTTGGCCGTCCACTACAAATTTGAGGAACTTCCTGTGAGCGTTGTGCACAGGAATGTGGAAATAGGCGTCTTTTAGGACTAAAGTGGTCAGGAAATCGTTGTGGAAGTACCTGAAGTGTTACAATGTGAAAATGGTCTGAGTGTATGTATCTGTTTAGAGGCCTGAGGTCTAGGATGGGCCGTAGAGTCTTGTCCCTTTTTGGTATGAGAAAATATAGGGAGTAGACCCCCATATTTTGTTGGTTGGTAGGAACCGGTTCTATTGCCCCCTTTTGTAGGAGGGAGAGTACCTTCTGCTTTAGTAGTGTTAGATGTTCCTGTGACATTGGGCGTTGTCTGGGTGTAATGTTTGGGGGGGTAGATATTAGTTCTAGGCAGTAGCCTGACCAAATTATTTGTGTTACCCATTTGTGTGAGGTGATGGTAGTCCAGACAGGAAGGAAATTTTGGAGTCTGCCCCCGACCGGAGTGGGATGGTCTGGGGGCAGTGGAGGGGAGTCATTGGGTAGGTGCGGAGGCAGAGCGGGTGGTGTTTGTCTTGCATCTGTCTTTATTATTGTTGCCTCTGTAGCCGCCTCTTTGGTAACCCCTTGTAAAGGTGGATTGGGTAGGGGCCTTATATGAAGTGGAAGCGGTGTCTGAGATGTAGCCTCTGGATGTGCTCCAAAAGGAAGAGCGGCGAAAGGAGCGCCTGGGAGGGTGTGATTGTAAAGCTCCCATAGACTTCGCCGTATCGGTGTCTTTTTTCATTTTTTCCAGGGCCTCATCCACTTTTGGGCCGAACAGATGTTCCTGGTGTGAGAAAGTGGCTCTGTATATACTGTTCCCTAATAGGTACAGGGTGTACAGAGTCCACAGTCCCCCAGAGGCTGATAGAGGTCAAAGTTAGGTATGACCTTACTCTCAAAAAGTGGTAGCTTGGTCGAGCAGTAAGGCAGTACCAGAGGACAGTGTAAAGCATTTATTGTACACACTCAGTCAGCAAATGGTTTCACACACTCAATAACTGAACTCTAGGCCAATGATTTGTATATATAAAATATATGCTTGTTTTATTTTTAGAACCACAAAGGGGGTAAAAATATACTTTCTCAGAATGAGAGGTTGAATATAAATACTTTTGTTTCAAGCAATAAATTTGTGTAAACAGTCACAGTTGGTTGCAATAAACAATCCTATTTCCTAAACATACAATGCATTGAGCTCAATGGTAAATTCAGGTTATTTGTGATAAATTACTTTTTAGATTACTTTTGGAATTCCAGGTCTGGATCCTAGAACCAGCCTGGGGTCAGTATTCAGAATCAAGTGATGAAAGTCGACTTAATAACTGTAATGATTTTTAAATAATATTTAGCTATTTCAAAAGTTAGCACTTAGAAAATATTTCACAGAAAACATTCAATGGATCTCTATGGCAAGAAATTCAAATTGCAGGTAGAGTACTTTATCGTTACTTTAGTAATCCAGGACTGGGTGCCTAGACCCAGGACTGGGGTCCTTATCAAAAGCAGGTAAGTAATTTCGTTTGCAGAAATAGTACGATTTTAAAAGAATATTTCAAATTTGCAAAAGTAGACACTTAGAAGAAATTTCACAGAAAAGCAGACAATGGTTTCCTATGGGAGAAAAATGAGTTAGAAGTAAGTATAGTTGTGAACACTTTTCAGAGTCGGGGCTGGGCACCAAGATCCAGCACTGGGAGCTCACCTAAGAGCAGGTGAGTAAATTCGTTTTTGTCACTTGGCTGATTTTTAGTGAATATTTGCAGTTTTGAAAAGTTCACACTTAGAAGATTTTTGAAGAAAAAGCCAGTCAATGTTACCCTATGAGGAAAATGAAGTTAGCGGTTTAAGGGTAAGTACTCGACTGGCAGAGTTGAAATTCCGGGCATAGACTCCGGGGTCCCCCAGTGTCAGGTAGGTACAGTTGGTTCACCCTCAGCGGTTTCAGGACGGCCGGGTGCAGAGTGAGTTAGGCCCAATGTTATCCTATGAGGGATAGGGGGACCTTGGTTGGTGGCTGCTGTCTGGCAAGCCACGCGTCTGTGGGAGCTGGGCTCCTGGTCACTTACTCAGGGCAAGTGGGGAAGTAAGTTAGTGTAGAGAGTGCACTGCCAGGGCCACTCGGGCGGCTGGGTGCAGGGTGCTTTTGAGCCTTCGGGCGCTCAATGGAAGTCAATGGGAATGTTCCGGTTTGGAAAAAGGCTGCAGGCTCGGGGACGAGGATGTTTCCGGTGCCACCACCACTTCGAGGGGTAAGTTGGGTAGTTGTAGGTTAGGTGGGTACCCCGGGATTGGGCACAGGGGGCCGCAGGGCGCCGGGTGCAGGGGTGCCTTTTGACGTCGGGAATCTTACCCTCTGGTTGATCGCGGCTGGGGTGGCACTCGGTTCTGAGGCTGCAGGCTTCGTCCAGGATGTCGAGGGGGGTCCTTGGGTGCCGGACTCGGGGTCACAGTCGCCGTGGGGTCGTCCTCAGGGTCTTTGTCCACTCCGGTACTGGCCAGGCTTGGCTGGTGCAGAGTGTGTTGGGTCCGCGGTTCCGGGCTGCTGCCAGGAGTTCGGAATAGGTTTCTCGAGTAGAGCCTCTACTCATGGGAGTCCCAGGGAATCAGAGGTCAAAGGTAGCCAGGTCCTCCGGGGTTTTTGAGGTTGCTGGCCACAAGAGATGCCGCGCTGGAGCAGGAGCAGGTTCGAGGGTCGACAGGCCGGTAGGGCTGGGGCCAAAGCAGTTGGTGTCTTCCTCTTTTTAGCAGCTGCAGGGCAGGTCTTTTTTCTTCTTGCTCTTCTTGTAGGTTTGTATCTGGAATCTGGGGAAGGAAGGTTCAGGGGGCCCCTAAATACTAGATTTAGGGGCGTTACAGGTAGGTGAAGGCCAGGGACCAATGGGTCCTTGTCCTGGGGTGGGTACACCCCCTATCCTGCCTCTCTCCTGTGGGAGGAGGGCAGTAGCCTAATCCTGATAGGGTAGGGCCTCCCATCTTCAAGATGGCGAGAGCCCGGAGATGTGCTTCACCTCGCCTCCCCCACCTGAGGGGTGGGGTGGGCAGGCTGGCACATCCCCTGTCCTTGTATGGGGTTTCCGGCCAAGCTTCCTGCCAGAGTGGGGGGTTGCAGTGGCCTGGGGAAACACCAACTGGCGGCATGCCTTTGAAGCTTCCCTTTGCTCATCCTGGGGGAGGAGATTTCTCACCTTACCCAGGATGTGCATTGTTGCAGGCCCGGGAGAGCAGGGGCTCTCCCACCCAGGGGTCCAGCAACGTGTCTGCTGTGTGGCAGCCTGGGCAGCCTCAGAGCAGACGTGGATTGTAGGTTAGCTGTAAGGGGGCATCTCTAAGATGCCCTCTGGGGTGCTTAGTACATTAAATCCCACACTGGCATCAGTGTGGGTTTAATGTGCTGAGAAGTTTGATACCAAACTTCCCAGTCTTCAGTGTTGCCCTTATGGTGCTGTGGAGTTCGTGTTTGACGAGCTCTCAGCACCATGTACTTGTAAAAGGCAGCACTGTACTTACAGTGCCCAGGAATGGACCTGGGTACTGTAGGGGCACAGGGCTCCTGCTCCTGTGCCCACACCATAGGCATAAGGCACCCAGCCAGAGGGGTGGCTGACATATGCCTTGGCAGTATAGGTAATGGGCATGGCACACAGAGATGTGTGCCATGTCGACTCTTTGTTTTGTCCTGCACCCAGACACTCAGCCTGCAAAAGCAGTGTGTGTGTGTAAGGGTACAGGGCCTCTAAGGGTGGCACAATGAGTGCTGCAGCCCTTAGAGGCCATCCCTGGTCACAAGGCCCTGGGTACCTAGGGTACCATTTACCAGGGGCTGACATGTGGCCAGGGTTTGCCAATTGGGAGTTTGTGTGTTTTAGGGAAGGAACATAGGCCCTGGGCACCTGATTGGCAGGAGCCCAGGGCACAACAAGGGAAAGTGCATCAGCTATTAGGCAAAAAAAAGGGGGGGGTTACTGCAACAGAAACCCACTTTCTCACACCTGGTGAAAGGAGTGGTTCAGGATGGAAGCTTGCACTTCTGGTTTAAAACCTGAGATCCTTAGCCAGACATGGCGATGGAGGAGGATGCTGGTATTAATGGCTCTGGAGGCGGTGTCAGCTGCATCTAGGGCACAGCGGATGGAGGGATTGGTAATGGTTTTGCCCTCCTGAATGAACTCATTTGCCCTATTTTGATATTTGTCAGGGAGGTGTTGCATTATGGCTTCTAGTTCGTCATAATGGGCCCTGTCGTATCTTGCCAGTAGCGCTTCTGTATTAGCGATACGCCATATGTTGGGAGCTTGGGATGCAGTGCTCTTGCTGGATGCGTCCAAGAGTTTTGACTCTTTGTCAGGTGGTGGTGCTTCGCCTGACGCTTGGGAGTTGGCCCTCTTTCGTGCTGTAGACACTACTAGGGAATCTAGTGGTGCTGGCCCTCTGATGTAGGCGGGATCTGTAGGGGCGGCTTCATATTTTTTGTCTATGTGCGGGTTAATGACCCTGGCTCTGACTGGGTCTTTAAAGACCTCCGGCGCGTGTTTGATAACTCCTTTGAGCATGGGCAGTATGGAGGTGGTCCTATGCGTATGGGTCAAAAGTATCGAGAAGGAAATCCTCCTCCACGGGGTCGGTATGGAGATCCACCCCGTGATAGTGTGCAGCCCTTTGGAGTAAGTGGTTGAACCCTAATGAGTCTTCTGGCGGGGATGGTCTCGAAGGGTAGAGATCATCTTGCGGGACGTTAGGGATGTCGGGGATGTTATAGTCATCAAATGGGTCTGGGGAGCCTGTGGGGTCCCCTATAGGTAGGTCATGGGGCACGTCCCCTATGTCATAGACATCATCATTATCATCATCCGGAGAGGGTGTGGGGGAATGATTAGGTGGGAGGGGGAGAAGGAGAAGGTGGAGGAGGGGAAGGTGGAGGGGGTGGAGGAGGTGGTAAAGGCATTCTGAAAGGGGAGGTAGCAGAGTCCTTCCTCTTTGGAGGTGGAGCTGGGGCAGGTTTTTCCAGCTGTCTCTTTTTGATGCAGAGCATCAAATGTCCGGTTTTAGGGTCCTTGCTCAATGTCTTTTGCAATGGATCAGGTGTAAAAAGTTCTTCCGAGGGTGGTTTGTCCGTCGGCGCCAAAGGCATCGGGGCCGTCGGTTTTCTTGTTTTAGAGTCTGCGCTAGTCCGCCGTTTGGAACTATGCGGCCTGGAAAGGGCTGTCTGTTTACTCAGTGCCGAGTTGGTTTTCGGCTTCGAGCTATCGGTGTCGGTGGCCTTGTGTCTTTTGCTCGGTTCTGGGGCTGGTGTCGGTACCGAGGAGCTGGAGCTGGTTTCCGGCGCCGAGTGTTTCGGTATGGAGCTCGGTGCCGAGTAGGAGGCCATTTTCTTTTTTGCCGTTGGTGCGGAGGATTGTTTCTCGGCACCGACGGGGGGCTGGCTCGAGCCTGAGCCGCCGGAAGGCTTAATAGGCTTCTTTACCGGTCCCGAAGGTGCGGTGTGGGAAGCAGTGTCTTTGGTCTTGTTTAGGCCTGGAGGCGAAGGCATGACCGAAGCCTTTTTCGGTGCCGTCGAGGGTGTGGGGGGGGCCTTCGGTACTCACGACTCTCTGTGCCGGAGTGATGTCCTCCACATCTGAATCGTCTGCTTCGGAGGCGCTGACGAGGCCCTCGTCGGTGTGTTGTCCTTCTTGAGCGTCGACGCCTTCCCCGAAGATGTCATCTGGAATCGCCGTCGACGAGTGTGCCATAGTTCTTCGTGCCCTTCGGTCTCGAATGGTTTTCTTGGACCGGAAGGACTTGCATGCCGGACAGTCTCGAGCCTCATGTTCATGGGAGAGGCAGAGGTTACATACTTCGTGATGGTCGGTGTGGGGGAATTTGGACCCACATCGAGGGCACTTCTTGAAGGGAGTCCTTTCCATTAGCCAGGACCGGAGCTTGGGTAGGCCCGAAGGCCGTCGTCGACGACTGGAATCGAAGGTCTTGATCGATGAAAGCCGCGCCGAGTGTGGAGATCGCGATCGAAAACAATACCTCGAATTGGGGTGAGGATTGCGCGTCGATTGGAAAACTGGAGACTGTTCGGAACCAGAGCGCGAAGATCACATCCGAGCCCGATGGTGGAAAAAAAACCAATCTGAGGATGGAGCCGAAGCCCATGCGCAATACGATCCAAAGGAGGAGTCACCGACCTCGTGACTTCCAAAGCCTTTCCAAGAGGAAAAACTACTGCAAACATCCGGGCCCAACACCAGATGGCGATCTATGCACAGTGTGTAATCTGCAGCTCACATGCCTCGAACACATATTTACAAACATCAGTTGAGTGGATTGCGTCGGCCGCCTTCCTTAATTGTTATGTACAACTGTCTTTCACATGTTGCTCCCGCCCACCACAGCCTTGGAGAATGGGCCAGTCATCTTCTGTCAGTGACAGCATTTAACCTCATCACCTGTGCACTTCACTCCCATGACTAATCAGATAATACTTGATGCAGACAGTGCTTTTTCCCACTTTTTATCATTTTATTTGTTTTGTAGTCATATTTGCGTGTTTATACTGTAACTTCAGCTTGCAGTAATTATTCGGGTGCAGTGGACCCGTCACCCGGTGGCCACTGCATCTGCTGCACAAAGGATACCTAAGCCGCGGCTGGTGCTAACTGTAGCCTTCCGGCTGCCCCAAAGAGGGAGCTTCGACTAAAGGCTGACTGACATCTTTCCAAAAGAGCGGGTTGTTTTAGAGATTGCGCTGAATAATCTGAAAAAACAGAAGCGCCTGGAAGCAGCATTTATTGCAGCAAAGCGCTCGTTCTGTTGTCTCGCGGTCTTCCCAGAACACCCCCAGCTGCAGCTGGGTCTCACCTGCTGGAACCGGTCCCAGTGCGTATTTGATTTAAAATGACAGCAGGATGTGGACAACGGCATCTGAGTTACCGCGATAAACCATGTTGAGCCTGTGTGGCAGGCACATGAAGTAGTGCATTCTGGGAGTTGTATTCCTGCTTCAGTTAAACTAAACAGATTTGACATGGAGGCATCTGGTAACCTTAGCTAACGGGGACTCCATGGACAGCCCCGTAAGAGCGCGAGGCCATGACACCCCCTCGTGTTTCCCACTCCCAAGGGCTCCCCACTGCTGGAATAGAAACCCTCTCTTCTACTGACTAGGGAAGGTATGAAGCCGACGTTTGCTGGATTTTCACATAAAGGGCAGTAAAAGGTGAGGGTCGAATGCCCTCACCTTGCCCCAGGAGTATTTTGTCACAGGGAGCAGAGCCGGGTTTAATTCTCTGGACCCTTCTCAGCAGAAGGCTGAGGATGTCAGAGTACAGTTTAAAAGATGACTGTGTAGTGTTTCTGTAGAGTGTGTTTACCCAAGTGCGTGTCTTTTTAATATTAAACTCAGGACCCGCCCTCCCTTCTTGTGCACGTGAAGTAACCCTTGCTCTTTCTGTGGTATTCCATGCTGACCCCAAGGGTACCCTAAGAAATGCAGATTTACTGTGTTCAAATGTCCTTCTAGTGCTGGGAAGGGAGGACATGGGGAGACCAGGTTAAAGGGAAAATGAGACCTCTAAAGGGCCATATTGCTGCATGTTCCATCATTCTCTATTCTACCGAAAACTGTTTCTGCCTGAATGGAGGATAACAGGACACTTAGAATGCTAAAGAAGCAAAGATTTGTGACTCATGACGGCCCCATTGCGGGCTTTTAGAATGGAACCGGTATCTGCTGAATACAAGTATATCGAGCATTAAACCTAGAAAACAAATCATCATCATGCGTTTATTATTGACCTCGGAGGAGTGGCCTCCCCTGGACAGCAGTGTGAGGCACGGATGCATTACCTTGTAGTCTTCCCTGGCGTGAGCCCCACGACTTTCTTTTCGTGCTTCGGCGCTATTTATAGTCTGCAGGGCACACAACATCAGGTTCTGCAGTTCCAAGGTCTCCACCAGATCGGTGTTCCACACAATGCCTACAAAAACAATACCACGCGTCAACAGAATTTTCCATACAAGTCTTGGATAAAGCGGTCCTGCCTCTATCCTGTACGAAATAATTTCTTTAACTGCCCAACTGACACCCACAGCAGTCACAGACACAATGGGAAGAAACATCTGGATGATTTGGTTACAAATGCATCATGGAAATGAGTTAAGAGAAAGGGTAAATAATGCGAACCAGTCGTCATATTGCACAACAAACACAAAGGCTACAAAAACCTGAATCTGTGTTTAAGAACAAGTTACTTACCATCGGTAACACTCTTTCTGGTGGATGCTCTAACCACAGACTCCTCACCTGTAGAATATCCCGAGGCACCAGACAGGATTCAGAAGACTTTCCAGCATTGCTCCTGCGGCTCTGTCCCAACTTCATTCCACCCAGGAAGTGACGAACTGAACTGCATACAAGCACCACACCTAGACACTTGACCATCCATTCCCGGCCGTCAGTGGATACCAGTGTGCAGATTCCTAGATTGGGGCTTTCTAGATTGAAAAGGAGACTAGTTGACATAAGGGCGGGGGGAGATGGGAGGGCAGTGAAAAATCTGGGGATAAATGGGTTCTTCCCATTATTGGGAGGTGTCCTGTGCCACCTGGAAGTGTAACTGCTCTTCCTGATCAGTCAGGTGCTACCAGCTGGGCTTGTCCGCCCTGGCGTTAAGAGGTCCTGCTAGGTGGTTGGCGACCAGTGAAATGTCTGTCGCTCCAGGCGTGATACACCTTTTGGCACAGGACGCAGGACCTCATCCCACCCTGCTTGTTGCAGTACTATATGGCAGTGGTGTTTCGTGAGAACCTGAACCGACCTCGCTTTGATGGACAGTAAGGCAGTAGTCTCCTGAGGCTTGAGCCGGGAGGTAGTGGTCTTGTTGACTTAAATATTACGTGTCCCTGTTATTTACTGTGCTGCTAACGATTCACTTATTTTAAACCTTTTTAACTATCACCGCATTGTACTGCCATACCTTATCTTGTTTGTTTCTGGCGCCAGGCGAGGGTGGGAACTCGCTACATACTCCGGCTTCATTCGCGGAAGTCCGGGGCGACCATCTTGGGTGCTATTCGGTCAGTGCTCTAGTCACTCACTGAGCAGGGACGAAAGCAGATGCAGACGCGAGCGCGCAGCGGACGCGCTGAAGGCGCGCCTAAGGCAAGCCCGTCTGCGCCTGGACGTCGCCAAACTTGCTGATCGTTCCAATCTAGAAGCGCCAAGCTATACCAGGGAGTTTTTGCTATCCATTGGTCAGTGGCTAAACCCCTGTGGCTCGCACCCAGGGACAGTGGTGGAAGGCCCTTTCTGCTGCTGTAAGTGTGGCTACAATTCCTACCCTTCACTACCCACACCATCCTCGACCCTTTCAAAAAACCCTTAAAAAATCTTACACCTGAATGTACGCTCTTTAGTCAAACACTAGATGGAGATCTATGACCTTATTGAGGATGAATCTCCCGATGTGTTTTTTATAACTGAAACTTGGCTTACTGATGACACAGTGGCCGAACCAGGCCTTGCACTCCCCCATGGGGTTCAGCATTCGGACTCTCAATAGAGGCACCAGAGGCGGGGGATTAGCTGTTATTTCTTAAATCCCACCTCCACTGCACTTTTGTTAAGGAAGACGTAGTAGGGTGCGAATGCGCCCGTTCTGTCATCTCCTTTAGCTCGCACTCCTCTTTTTCTGGCTTATTAGTTTACCGCCCCCCTGGACCCATCTCAGAATTTAAAACAGCCATTATTGAGGCTGTGCACTCCTTGCACTGAGAGCCGCGAATTTCAGCCTCATTGGCGATCTAAACATTCACTTTGATCGTCCTTCTGATTTGGAAATTGGCAGCCTGCTTGCGGATTTTGCTGCTTGTCAACTAAGACAGCTGGCAGTGGGAGCCACCCATACTGCTGGGCATTTACTCGACCCAGTTTTTTCTAACATTCCCTTTCTTACTGTCAAGACCCCTAGCGCAGTGTCCTGGTTTGATCACCACCTAATTTCCATCACCCTCCCCTTTCCTGAGGGAGCGACCAGAGCTGACCATAGGGCTACCTTCAGACGCTGCTGGCATAAACTCAAGCTGGAGGACCTTCTGGCCTGTTTGGCTTCTTGCCCTCCTACCCGTGATACTAACCCGGAGCAAGCGTATAAAGCAATCTGTGAGTGGATACTTCAGGTATTCGACACTCTTATTCCGGCCAAATGGTCTAAAGGCCGCTGCTCTAGCTCCAATCCCTGGTACAACGATTCTTTAGCTGCTCTGCGTACTACATGTAAACAGCTTGAACGGGTCTGGAGAAATGAATAGGACCTTCTAGATAAAAAGCGGTATCAGGACGCGATTAAACGCTACCATAACGCCTGTTGGAGGGAGGACCACCGGGGAGTCGGAGGGACTACTCCGGGCACCTTCCTACCACCAAGTTATAGCCGAGCGTCGCTGAGAAGCCTCCTAGGAGAGGTCCTTCTCCTATAATCGTACTAGGCCCAGTAACACCACCACACAGGACTCCGTATCAGTTGCTTATCTTGGTTCTTTATATAAAAAAAGGAGCACGTTCAATATGTACAGTGGGATCGAGAGATCCAGCAAGAGTCTCAATGTCTTGGAAGGAATAGGGTAGCGGGACAGTCTTAGTACCAACCAGGTACGGGAGGGCTCTGCGCCAGACCTTGGATGCTGGTCTCAGAGCGGCTCGGACGTGGAGAGCCGCGACGGCGTCAGCAGGGCTCGGGTGGTAGTTCCGCTTGTGTCGAGCCGCGACACAGTCAGCAGGGCTCCGGTGGTAGGTCCGCTTGGGTCGAGCCGCGACGGCGTCAGCAGGGCTCAGGTGGTAGTTCCGCTTGGGTTGAGCCGCGACACCGTCAGCAGGGCTCCGGTGGTAGGTCCGCTTGGGTCGAGCCGCGACGAGGTCAGCTGGGCTCTGATGGTCTGTTGCAACAAGGTCGGGCCGCGACGGCGTCAGCAGGGCCCCAAAGGTTCGTGAAGGTCTTGTAAGCACGATGGAGCCGCGACGTCGTCAGCAGGGCTCAGCAGGTAGTTTCAGGAAGAGTCTTTCTCCGTAGGGTCAGCCGCGATCTGATCAGCAGGGCTCTCGACTCCAGGATACAACTGTCATCTTGTTGTCGGGTCGCCCCAGATATAGGTCTTGAGCCCTTTGATGTCCGGACCCTTGCGCCCAGGAGGGCGGAGAGGCCGGGTAGGGCGCGGCCAGACGCCCAGCAGGAGAGGCGCCAGGCCCCAGAGAGCTGTGGGGCGGTCGCACCTAGGTGTGGAAGGACGGTTGGGGGTCCCATCGATACTGCCCTCCGCCGGGAGTGGGAAGGGCTCACGTGGTATCCCCCGGGCCAGGGGTGGGCGCCTCGATGTCGGGCCTCGCTGGGACCGAGGCCGGGTAGAGAAGGGTCACGGAGGTGGTCACGTGGAGTGACATGTAATCCAAGATGGAGGAGCCCCGAGGTGCATGGGACCTCGTGCAGCTGAGCGAGGGGGAACAGGACCACGCCACGAGGCCGGCTCCAACAACGCCATACACTTGGCTCGAGCAGCCTACCTCGCTAACGAGATTAAATTAAGCAAAAACCCTATGAAAAGCATTTTTAACATACTTAATGATTTTAAAAGGAGGAACGATCCCCTTACCTTGATGATTACGTCTGGACAGCAATGTGACGATCTGGCCATCTTTTTTGTCCAGAAGGTAGAAGCTATATATAAATCCTTCCCTATTTTTACCACGGACCTGATGATCCCTTTAGCTCTTAAGCCTACCACCATTTTGGCAGTAATACCCTCCATCTCCCAGGACGAGTTTCTCACATTGAGTGCGAAGGTTAAATCGGGTTCCCCTCAGGACCCCATGAGGCCGGCCCAATTTAGAGACAGTCTACCTATACTTCTCACACCCTTACAGCAGATGATTAATTCCTCTTTCAGCATGGCAGTGGTCCCTTCGGCATGGAAACAGGCAAACGTACTCCCCCTTCTGAAAAAACCTTCACTGGACCCCACCAAGCCGGTGAATTTTCGTCCTCTCTCTTCTGCCTTGGGTTGCAAAAATCGCAGAGGCCCACGCCAATAGAGTCCTTTCGGACTTTCTGAATAACAGCAAAATTCTAGACCACTCCCAGAATGGTTTCCGCCCCGGTCATAGTATCGAGACAGCGCTTTTAGCTGTGAGTGAACATCTGCGGACCATTTTGGATGAGGGTCAAACGGCGGCGCTGATATTGCTCGACTTGAGCGCCGTGTTTGACACGGTCTCTCATCAGATCCTCCTGCGCCGTTTAGAGGAAGCAGGGGTAGTCGGCCTGGCACTGGAATGGTTTCGGTCCTTTCTGTCTGATAGATCCTTTCAGGTCTCTGCCCCTCCCTTCCTCTCTTGCGCCCATTCCATCAAGCAGGGGGTCTGGCTCAACTCCACTCTTGGATTCCAAGATCATACTAAAAAGATTGCTGGCACCTGCTTTGGACTCCTACGGGGTCTGAGGCCTATATTAGGGTTCTTTGACCCAGCCACACGTCAGCTGATAGTCCAGGCGACTATCTTGTCGAGACTTGACTATGCCAACTCCTTATTGTTCGGTGCCAATAAGGCGGAAGTTAACCGCCTTCAACGAGTCCAGAACGCAGCCGCCTGAGTCCTGCTCAGACTCCCCAGAACATGCTCTGCGTCGGGGCGCTCTACGTCGCCTTCATTGGCTTCCCATTTTCAAAAGGATCGAATTTAAGACCCTGTGTCTAGCTTTCAAAATTTTAAAACTCTCCACCCCTGAGATCTTATCCAATTTGCTGGTCCCCTATGTTCCCACCCGCCAGTTACGCACTGCTGGGCAAATTCTGGCCACTGTTCCTCGAGTGAAACACTAGGGCAGGGGGCAGGTCCTTCCGCTATCTGTCCGCTAAGTTATGGAACTCCCTCCCTGTGCAGATTCGTCGTTTAGACTGCCTGGCATCCTTCCGCAAAATCATTAAAACTCACCTGTTTCCTACAGTCTAGCTTTGGCTCTCTTCGGACACTGCTTTCAGCGCCGGGACGCCCCTTCGCTGGGGCAGCTGCGCACTATACAAGAGGTTATAACATAACATAATAGGAAGGCCTTCAATGCCAAGCAAACGGACCACAATCCAATGGGTGCTCCTGGTGCTGGGCCCACAGAGACCTCAGGCTGCATTGCAGAGCCTGCATATGCCACCTGGTATGGTTGACAACTAAGTTGGAGGATGCCTAGAGGCCAAATCCAGAACCAAGGCTTAAACATCAGGATCATGGCATGAATGTCCTGGACTAGCTGTGGTGGAGGGAAGGTCTGAAACTGAACCGTATCCAGGATGGCGCCAACGAAAAGGAAGCCTTGGCAAAGAAGCCAGGTGCAACTTAATTCTACTGATGGAGAACCGCAATAATATTAGTAGGTTCTTCATTGTCTCGAGGTGATCTAAGACTGGTTGTGGGGAGCCAGCCTTCAACAGTTAAGTTGTTAAGGAGGGGGAAAACTGGAATCCCATATCTCCGAAGATGTGCTACAACCACTGCCATCACTTTTATGACCACCTGAGGGGCATTGGTGAGGATGAAGGGGAGCATGGCATATTGAAAATGCTCTTGATCCACCTTAAGCCGGAGTTAGGGTCTGTAGGACTGCAGGACAGCACAAGGAAGTAGGCATCCTGCAGGTCAAATCCACCATCCAGTCACCGGGATCCAAGGTAGAGAAATCCCAGGCCAGTGAGGGCATCTTGAATTTGTCCTTTGGCAAGAAGGCATTCAGAGGATGGAGATCTAAAATAGGAAGCATGCCTCCGCCCTTCGTTCTGAGGAAATAACAGGACTAACAGCCAGTCCCTATTTCCAGGCCAGATCCCTCCGTATGGCTTATTTAGTCCTAAGAGCCTGCACTTCTTGAAGCGAGAAGACAAATGCGTATCTAAGAGATTGTCGAATGGTTGGTGGGAGGTGAAAGGTGGGTGGGAGGTGTGCGGGTCAAAAAGGAATGGCAGGGCACAGCCTCATTGGAGGATATGTCGGCCCACCTGTCGGGTCTGATATTTTGCCATCCATAGAGAAATATCCAGATCCCCACAGGATGGTTGTGTGCCGCTGAGGGCAAACTAAAGGGACTTGGAGATGGATGCCAGAGGGGCGGGGACTGGGAACTTCACTACCTTGATGATCAGGGCGTTGCCTGCTTGATCCCCCCACCCCCCACCCCCTGAAAAGATTAAGGTGCTTGCTGCAAGGGTGGTGGGTCTTGGCGTGGGTGGTACGCCAACCCTTTGGAGTGACCTTGAAACGGGTGAAACTTGGGAAGATATGGTCTTGAAGGAATAGAAAGGTCCAGAAAATGACCCGTGGCGCGTCTGTCTTAAAGCATTCAAATGGCATGTCCATTAAAGAGGGTTGCACATCTCAACCAAAGCTCATGGATCACAGGGAAGTGTGCAGCAGAAGTGCCATGCTAGTGCCAATATCTCTGCCCAAGCAGTCAGTAGTGTCAGGCCACAATAGATAGTGTACTTTACCGTGTCCTGATCATCCTGGATGTTTTTGGCCAAATTGGCTCAAACTTCCTCAGGGAGCCCAGACAAGACCTTGGCAAGCATGTTTCATAAAGCATGCAGATATCTTTCAAGGAAGCAGCTGGCACTGACTCGCTGACAGATCGCAGGGCATAGCTGGCCAAGGAAAACATCTTCCCAAAGGTCTTAAGTCGTTTCAACTCTGTCAGACAGAATCACTGAGGAAAGAATTGGGATTCATCCTACTGGTGGAAGCTTGAACCACCAAACTCTGCTGTAACGTGTGGAGTAAAATAAAATAAGGGGAGCCTGGTGCCAGTCTGCGGCATCTAATAACCTGCCTGTTTACTGGAAGGCAGGAGCATGGCTTGGGTCAGATGCCCATAAGTGTGTGTCAGGACTCATTAAATGGGAGTGAAGGAACTGATGAAGTCTGACCAGGTTGTAAAACTCAGTTAGAACACTAGTTTTGGCTTTCATAGTGGGCAATTTCAAGTCCTAAGCCTTTTCTATGCATCTCACCACCACGGAAGGAGGCACACATCACCACGGAAGGAGGCACACATCACCACGGAAGGAGGCACACATCACCACGGAAGGAGGCACACATCACCACGGAAGGAGGCACACATTACCACGGAAGGAGGCACACATCACCACGGAAGGAGGCACAATCCAGTGTCTGCTGAAGCGCCAAACCGCTGACATCTTGTCAATACAGATACAAGTTGTCATCCTCATAATGTTGGGAAAAATACTCCCCTCCATCACCACTGTCATCCCCAAATACTGGTTGTGTCAGGTCAGAGTATGAACTGAGTTGGTGGAGTGTGACTCTGAAGTGCCGGATGTATCAGTATGGCTTCAAGGTGCAACCTCAGTTGAGGCTGAATTGGATTTGGCTCGGGGTCAGATAGGACTATAGGGATGGAGATGGAGTCGTCCTCTCGTTCAGGAGTCAATGTCTCAGGAACAAGCGTGGATTTGGGTGCTGCATTAAAAGTGTGGCAACAGTGAGGAACCTGGAGGGGGATTGAGGAGAGAAAGACAGTACACATGGTGCACCCGCCAGCGGTATCCAGAATGAAGGCATACTTGGCGCATTCACCACAGTGAGAGAGCAGTGTGCCAAAAAGTTTGCAACATGGCCTTTCTGAAGTCTCAATCTGCTGCAACATCGCAGACGGACTCAGAAACTTGTGGTGCATTGAGACCAGCTGTTGTATTGGCTCCTAAGCAGGCAACTGAAGAGCTGGACAGTGAAGCACCTTGACCTCTGCACTACTTCTCAGGCTGAGACTGGGACGAATCCCGCTTAACCGTTTTGTGCTTCCGCTTAGACTTCAACCTACCAGAAGGCTTCAACCTGTCGCAGGAACGTCCTTGAGACATGGAACAGGTCAGCATCCTTTACTTCCAGCGGGAGATGGCCTTTCAAGGCTCCTTTCAGTGTTCAGCAATGTACAGATTCAAGTCTCAAATTGCCTTTGGTTTCATAGGGCGCACTCCTCCTAGGATTGAGTCGTGCGGCAAACACTAGAGGCAGGCCTCATGGGGGATCGGACACAGACATCTATTTGCAGCAGTCACTACAAGGCTTAAATCCCGTACTTTTAGGTGAGGCAAAGCCCTTGCAAATTGGTACAAATAATTTGGAGAAAGAAATCATAAAACCGGAGGAAAGAAAGTTGGGAGCCAGCTCTGGATCGGAGTACGGTGGCACTGAAAGAAGGAACGGACATCAGCGCACAGGGGTGACATTTATATGTGGCTCCGTTCAAGACTTTGGGTGGAACACAGTCAGTGTGGAAGCGCACGACTCCATCCACTAGCATGCAGGAGGAAAGCTGTAAAATCTTCCGGATCCAGTCTGGCGCCTGGGGATACGCATGGGTAGGGTTTCCTAGCACACCCTGGAATTATCCGTATTAATAGCAGGGACACCACTCTACACGGGGGAAAACTACAAGGCCATCAAGTCCTAACGACCAAAGCTAATGCTAAGAGTTGAAGAAAAAACGAGAAAGATGCCGGAAACATATCGATGCTCAGAACAGAAAAGGATACTGAAGTATACTGGAAGAGTCCAATGACCCAAGATTCAGATTACATATAAAATAGCTACAGGGAGTATGTATGACATCGACTTTCATTCGCAAAATATACCGGCGAGCAGGGTCAAACTGATGCAAGTGTCACATGGATGGAGCGGATTGGATGCATATGGTGTGGATGTGTGCAGTAGCTTTTGTGTATTGGGAAAGCACTGTGAGAGACGTACAAAATGAAGGAAGATCCACGATAGACGGACATGAAACAACGTATACGGATACTACATAAAGACCCGAAAGGGAAAAATACGATACAAATGCATAACCCAAGAACTGATCCTGGCACTTAGAAGGATAGCAATACTTTGAAGCAAGGAGGGGAGAGGGGTCTGAATATATGCTATGGACAAAACACTCACTGGAACGTGCAGTGGAAGAACTGTGTATGAAAGTGATCCATTACAACCCGGAAGTTGAAGCGGATAACACAACATGGCCCAACTGATAGATGCTGTTGACTCCACAGGATGTGGAAGAAGACTAGATGATGTTTATCTGCGCACATGAGAAACTGCTCTGCTGACCCAAACTGACAACGACGTGCAAGTCTGAAATTCCAATGGAAATGGTATGGGAAACTAGAGGTATAGACCTTCACTGTATATGTGTATCTTTGGTAGATGTGTAAACTTTTGAGATGCGCTAGACAGACATCTTGAACATGATGTATTGAAATGTAATAAACACATTTAAAAAAAAATAGATGCACGTGTGAACCTCCCTAGCCAGAGTCTGACTATCTAGCATGTGCATCCATCACACTTCTGCTCTTAACTCAATCAGCATTTGTTAATCACAACAGTGTCACCCCAGGGGTACCTGGGCGCGGTCTCCCCGAAGAGCCTGCAGGTCTTGGGTCTCCTTCTGAAGTCTGCCAGCGAGGGGGCTGTACGGAGCTGGAGGGGGAGGTTGCTCCATGTCTTGGCAGCGATATAGGAGAAGGAGCAGCCACTGCTGCAAAAGATGCCGGGGGATGCGAGTGAAGTGGAGCGCAGGTGTCTACAGGGTTGGTGGAAGTTCAGTCGATGGTTGATGTCGGCAGGTCCTAGGTTGTACAGGGCTTTGTAGGCATGCGCAAGGATCTTCAACTGGTATCTCTTATGGGTGGGAAGACAGTGGATGTCTCAGGAGGGGGGCGCTGTGGGTTCATTTGGGGAAGTCAAGGATGCGCCTGGCTGCAGCATTCTGTAAGGTCTGGAGTCTTTTGAGGAGCTACCCCTGGGCTGACTAGTTCAATTACTAGGTAGTATAAGTGAATAGGGAAGCCATCTTAAGTACATGCACTGGTAACTAGTCATTACGAGTTCCCCAGCTACATGATGGCTTTACTGAAACCTATGGTGTTTAGTATTGAACACCTTGTCTTGATAATTCTGTACTGTTGCCAGTATTCAATGTATTAAGACCTGTACCCAGAGGGCACCTTAGAGGTGCCCCCTGAAACATCTATAGTTTCTAGTGCGCTGGCTGACTGGTATCGTCCAGCCTGGTGCCACAGATAAGATTCTGACTCCCTGCAGGTGAAAGTCCATGCTCTCGGAGGCCAGAAACAATGCCTGCTCCGGAGGAAGGTGTTCACACCTCTTGCAACAGGATGGCTAGTGATTTGGCATATCAAGGCCAGGGGTATTGAAGCTCCTGCTGCCTTTGATAAGCAACTCCCGATTCCCCAGACCTGGAAGATGCTAGCCTCTGCCCTGAGGCCCATTTGGCACCAGGACCTGCGGGAAGTAGAGGTGTTGCACCACCAGGCTTGTCATACCCCTAAGGTGGTCTGCGCCATCAAAGAAGGGTTACACCATCTTGTTTTTGGTGGAATTAGGAACTCTAGGACAGAGTTATGCCAACCCCTGCAGGAAGTGGTCATATAGGTGTAGTGAACCCAGGGGTAAGTAGTCCATTGGCTATCACCCTTCACTCCGCTTAACACCCCAAAAGTTTGTGTTTAGGTGGCACCCTTACACTAGGAACTCCGCTTCGACTGACTAAAGAAGAAGTGGACAAAAAAAAGAGCCGAAGAGCACAAGAACAGTGGACTAGCTGTGGATTTGGCACCAAACCCTGCCTGCCTGTTCCGGCCCTAACAATTACAAAGACCTGACTCGTCCTGCAGCTGTGCATCCTCCCAGAGCATTGGAGGGCTGCCAGGACTTCGCCAACCAGCCAGCATCTCCCTTGAAGTGGTGGAGACACTTACCTGCAGGCACGGACTAAAAACGTCCGGTTTACTGATCTGCTGACCACTAAGCCCACCTATTCAGCAGCTGCCTATGAAGAGCCAGATCCATCTCCTCCCTGTCAATTTGGAAGACACCAGGACCCCCAGGAGCTGCCCTACACGAATACCCGTGGTACCAGAGCCCATGCAAAAGGCCAAGGCTTGGCAGTATCCAACACTGCCAAGACAGACCTACCGTCATGGGAAGTTTACATCAGAGAGGCCCTTGTAGAGAGTGGCCCTGTTGTCCTGTATCATCCCCCTCTCCAGATCGACCTAAAAAAGAGAGCCTCCAACGCAAGCGACCATCTGGAAAAAACACCTCGGCACCGAGCCCCACAGCCAGAGTCTGAGCCTACCGATGGTCCACCCTTGCTCCAGAGACCCTCAAGGGCTGAGCCCCCTTTGGGTTCTGCCCAAATGGTTCCCCAGTCCCCACTTGCAGCTTTTCTTTGCAGGTACTGTGCACCATTGACTTCAAAGTGTAGCGTTTGAGGCTAGCAACAGCGAAAAGCACCTCTGCCCCGGGACACCCCAGGGCAGGTAAACATGAACTGTTGGTACTTTCTTGGACTTTGGCCCCTACTCACTGTGTTAGAGGCTCATGCCTAAAATCTGATAGCTGTATTTTTTGTATCTGAAAATCTCTAGCAAGAAGAGCACTTACTTTATCCCGATGATCCTGGTGTATAATATTCTATAAAAATAAGTTATTTTTCTGAATTGGTCTTGAGTTTTTTCTTAAGTGTGTGTCTCATTTGTTGACTCTATGTGTGCAACAAATGCTTAACACTACCCTCTGATCAGCCTCAACTGCTCGCCCACACTGCCACAACAGAGAGCATTTGGGATTATTCATTTAAGCTCTGTAAGGCAAAATGGGCCATCTGGACTTTCTAAGTAGTGCACCTCGTTTTGGTACTACATACAAAACCAGCTTCATACATATGTAACCGGGATCCCCAGCCTGACGACTGTCAATGACTCAAGCATGTGAGGCAATGAAAGATATCAGTCCTGGAGAACTCTATTTACAGGTAAGTAACTGATTTCCCACATCTCCGGCTGTCGTTTGGGAGCCTGAGAAATCCTAACTTCACCCTGACCTTGGGTCCAGTCCCACTGACTGTAGGAGGATTTCCTGAGACCATTCCTTTAGTTCAGACATCGGGAACTAAAATCAATCACTGCATACGGAATTTCTTTTGTCGAAGCACACGTAAAATCAGTAATCAATGTCTCTTGTAATAACCACGAAATATAAAATAATTTGCGTGGGCTTCTCTTCTTCTTTATTTTCGAGTTGAATCTTCAAAATTCTTTAATTTGCAAACATTCCTCCACTCCCCAACGCGTTTCGTCGATAAGGGATTAACCCATACGACTTCCTCAGGGCTGGAAGTAATAAACAATACAAATTGGAGTACAAAAACCTCCTTATTCCATTCTTAATAGCCCACATTGCTTCCATGTGCAAAAGGAAATAAACATGCCGTGTGATTTCACACTTTAAGTAACCCGTGTTTAACACGTTTTTATATTCTTTAACAATTTTACCTCAAAGATTAAATATTCATTACACCTGCTTAGCCACCATCATGAATGTGAGCATTGAACAATTTTAGTGATGGCACCATTCCCAGACATGCGGCACATGCTATAATATCAAGCCTGAATAAGAATGGAATTTTGAAGATTCAACTCGAAAATAAAGAAGAAGAGAAGCCCACGCAAATTATTTTCTATTTCGTGGTTATTACAAGAGACATTGATTACTGATTTCACGTGTGCTTCGACAAAAGAAATTACATGAATCAATCTTTGATTGTTTTTTGAGGGTTTTGGGTGTTTAAACCTCAAGTTGAATGCACCGTATTGTAAATTCTTGTTCGCACAGTTAAAGATTGTGTAATTTTGCAGATTGCGCGTTCTTTCCCTTGACACCCACTTTAATTTGTACTAATTAAGGGTTGCAGCACCACAAAATCTTTAAATTATCAAAATGAGTGATAATCTGGACAGAGACAGACTGGCTGCAGAGTTGTTTGATAATCTGTGCAAAGGAAATACAGTAACAGAAGCTATAAGAGAAACAAATCAACCCAAGAATGAGGGATTGAGAAGTAAATTTATAAGATTAGAGAGATTGAGGCGTTCAGAAATGTCAAAATGGTGGGATGGCACCACGCTCAAACAGTATTTAAAGCTAAATAGGATCCCAAGGGGTCTTCGTTCCCAGATCATCCCAACCTACGATGATCTAGACGAGGATCTCCTTGGAATTTGGGAGAAGGAGCTTACATCTAGCTCAGTTTAATTGATCGAAATTCTGATCGAAAATGCGGAAAGAAAAGTGATAAGTTTACAGCTGGAGATTGCTCAATTAGAGGGTGAAATCGCATCTCTCAATATGCCCGAGGTAACAGCAAAGAATTATGAGATCTTAAAAGGGGTTCTAATAAATCATCAAAATGATGTTAAACAAAGAAAGGCACGTAAGCTTAAGAGGGACGAAGTAGATTATAATAATGGGAGAGTTTTTACCTTCTCCAAAAAATATGACCATCTGATTGTAACTGACAAAAATAGAAAGATAGCAGAAACGCCGTCCACCAGCTCTAGTAATACATCACTGAGCACAATACCAACGAGTGGTAGTGATGTGGAGGGTGGACTGAGTACTATTAATAGGCAACCATGCCCTTTGGGGAATTCCTCCTTTCTACAGGAAGTGAATCGCATCAAGAGAGGGAACAGGTCAAAAGAGTAGACAATACAAGAAAACAAGGAGGGGCAAGAGAAGTAGGAACGGAAGGGGACAAAATAGGAATGAAGACTCGCTCTTGGAACAAGAAGGATTAAATACATCAGAAGTAGGAGACGTGGAAGTTATCAATCTTTCAGATCAAACCCTGACAAATGATATGATAATGCTTTTGAAAAAAGGTTTGGGTTTCTGTCCATATTATAAGGGAGACATTTGTGACACCAAGATAGATTTATTTCGGTTTGTTAGAAAAGTAAGGTTGAAAAAACATTTTGCCTTGAATCCTAAACCTAATAAAGAGTGTATTTCACAAATTTGTGATCCAGTGTCAAATGTACTGTTGATCAGGGATATTCAGGATACAGTGACTTTACTCTCTGTAACGGAATTAGAGGAAGATCCAGTTACTATCGGGAAGGTATTGGAAGACTTAGATGTAAGACCAGATTTATCAGTGACAAGTGGTTTGAAAGAAAAGTCAAGATGGTCCCCGAACTTAATCAGTGGTAATAATGTGGAGATTTTTGATACTTTAGTTACTAATGATCTTGAGATTGGTATGCGTAAGTCAAGCCCTTCTTTTAAACATCGTGGGGATAACTTATCAATAAATGAACGTCAGGCACTCAAGACACTAGTAGAAGACCCCAAGTTGATTATTAGAAAGGCAGATAAAGGGGGTAACATTGTTATAATGAATAAGATTGATTATGATCGTGAGATTTATTCCCAATTGAATAATGTAGAAAACTATCAAAGAGTTCCGCACAACCCTATGTTCTCTCTTATCACAAAAATTAATGGAATGTTACAGAATTGGCATTATCAAGGTCTCTTAGATGATGAAGAATTATTGTATCTAAAGGTGAACCGTCCACGATATCCTTGTCTATACACATTGCCAAAAATTCATAAGGACCTCCCATTTCCACCAGGGAGGCCCATTGTGGCAGGAATAGGAGGACCAACAGAGCATTTGTCTCAGTATGTCGATGTGTTTTTACAGTCGTTGGTAGTGAATCTGCCATCGTATATTAGGGACACCAAGCACATCCTGAATATACTGGGTGATATCACGTGGGAATCTGGTATGAAATTAGTAACGTTGGACGTCATATCACTTTATACAAGTATACCTAATGATTTAGGGATCAAAGCCATTGAGTATTTTCTTATGAAAAAGCCAGCAAGCCAATGGGGACACACCCAGATGTTATTAACCATGACAGACTTAATATTGTCTAATAATTATTTCTTATTTAATGGGGAATGGTTTAGGCAAACCCAAGGAGTAGCAATGGGTTCAAGATTTTCTCCGGCGTTTGCAAATCTATTTATGGGCTGGATGGAGGAGACAGTGATATGGGGCCCTGCTGGTAAACACTGGAATGATGACATCTTGTATTGGGGACGATACATTGATGATTGTATAATGATATGGACGGGAACAGAAGAAAAATTAAGAGGATTCATTGACTATTTGAACAGCAATGCTATGAATATTAGATTTACCTCATGCATGAGCTCCACTAATGTGGTATTTCTAGATGTAGAATTATTCATACACAATGACAAAATTTGCAGTAAGATGCATCGGAAACCCACTTCCTGTAATGCTATTTTACATGCTGACAGTGCACACCCCAGGCATCAGATCAGGGCAATCCCTTATGGAGAAATGTTACGGGCACGGCGCAACTGTAGTGAGGATAGTCAATTCAGGGAATGTGTAGAAGATCTGGAAAGGAGGTTCACTCAAAGGGGTTATGGTAAAAGAGATTTGGAGGTAGCAACACAGAGAGCACTTAAGATAAAACGCGCATCCACCTTGAAATCCAAAAAACCTAGAAATAAGTCACACATGATTAGGATGATTACTGATTATACTCCCATCAGTACTATTTTGTACAAAAGTATGTCCAAACACTGGCATATCCTGAAGGCGGACAAAACATTACGAGAGTTTCTGCCAGATAAACCACAGATTACTTATCGGAGAGGCAGAACATTAGGCACAATCCTGAGTCCAAGCTACCCAGCAGAGGTTGAGAAGGAACAATGGCTTTCACATTTTAGTAAAGGTTTCTTTAAGTGTGGCCATTGTCGCATGTGTAAGCATGCTAAGGACAAAACAAAGCAATTTCATTTTAATGGAGAACGAATCTATGATATTGTGTCCAACATTAACTGTAGCACAAAGTATGTTGTGTATGTGATTATGTGTAAATGTGAGAAAATATATGTGGGTAGCACAATAAGGGCTCTTAAAGATAGGATTAGTGAACACTGGAGAGCAGTTAAAAATAATGATCAGAGGTATCCCATTGCAGAACATATACATAACTGTACAGCGCAAGATATACATAAATCATTTCAATTCTGTGGTATTGAACATGTGAAGATGGAAGCGCCGGGAGGTAATAGAGAACTCACACTGCGGAGGCATGAGGCGAGATGGATCATGCGCTTGAGGGCCGTGGAAGATGGTCTTAATTATGACCGAGAGTTACAGTACTTCCTAGGCGAGTAAATGATCAGGTTTGTGACGAAGCGAATGGTTCTGAGTTGAATGTTAGAGAATAAAGGTAAGGCAGAACCATGTGCGATTGGTCATTTGGGATTTCGTTAACACCTCCCATTGGGAGATTTTTTCAGCTGTAAACGGGTCATTTTAGTTGTTTTTTGTAGATCTGAATGGTGTAGATACGTTACACCATAGGTTGAAGAATTTTGTAGTAGTTAGGGTATAAGTGAGAGTGGATTAGCACCCACTTTAATTTGCACTGCATACGGAAACCAAAGGAAAATATGGATGGTTTCTTTGATCTATTTGTCAAGAAGACAGTCCATGGTGGGATTACATTGTCCATTAGACTTAATGTTGAACTACAATCTGAAGCCCAGAGTACCAAACCCTTTTCACAAACCATTATAGGCCAATTGCACACCAACGCGGTGGCAAGCAGGACTTCATTTTGCAGTGCCGTTGTTAGCACATTTGTGAGTTTAAATCAAAATGTGCATTGTCAATAGTGTGTAGACCAATTCAGCTACACTCAAATTCATATACTATATATAAACCCTGTATTTAGGGGTCTTCCAGAGCTCTTTGAAGATCTTTTCTATGCCCAGGGATGCTGTCCTATTTCTTACGGATTTTGCTGCTCACCTGGAACTTAGCATTTCCTTGATATTTTGTGTTATTGGCAAAAAAAAGTAATTTAGCCTTTTATGGGATCATAGACTGTACAAGGTTTGTTGACAGTGTGGCCATCGTGGTCCTAGTTGACAAATGTGCTGCCGAAGTTGCATTTATTGGGGTCATCGTAAACAACAAGGTTGCTGTAAACAGTGTCATCGTTGAGTAGTTGTTTTTGGATGACAGGGCACTGCCTGAAGAATATGTCAGAAAGAGTGATTGATGATGGTTGCTTTATTGTAGTCAACGGAAGAGTCTTTGTTGAAAAATATTTAGGTGGGACTAACTGACAGGATGCCAGAGTAGCTGGATTTTTGTGCCATTTTAAGAGCAGTTTATTCCACGCAATTTTCCTTCGCCTTTCTCTAGAAAACGCTATATCTCGTCCTTGGAGCTGAAAGGCTCAGAATTAAACTCCAGCTAGAGATGCTCCATATGCTTTCTTTACAGTGACCCCTACGTGGCGCTGCCTAAAGGAGCACTTTTAATACAAATATTGCTAGACGAGGAAGCATTCCGTTTGGTAAGGGGAAAATTCTCCAGAAAACAGAGAACCAACCTCCTTTCCATGTCTGTAGGTCTTTTAGAGGGAAGGTTTCACAGCATAACACCATGTGAGAAGAATGAAGATGATAAATGCACTGATTATGCATATCATCTGTATAAATCTGTTGTTCGCAGTCTGAGCGGGACTTCAAGAGAGACCTTGTTTTGTTATCTGCCATGGTCACAGTAGGAAGAGTCCCCGTGGACCACAGATTTAAAGTCTGAAAAACTCAAACAAAACTACTTGGAACACCAGTGGAAGCCAAAATGTAGCAAATGTAAGGTCAGAGATAAGTAACAGAAGAGCTCTTCTTAGGTACTCACTCACGCATGACGATCAATAGTAATCTGAACTATGATGGCCTCTTTGGGGATGGGGGTGGGAGTAGAAAGTTCAGGAACTCTACCACTTTGGCTGAAGTTTGGGTTCTTTCAAGTAACATGGTTGTGCTGCTAAACAAACACTGGTTGTCAGGCCTCTAGTCATTTTAACACTCTTTACTGCTATACTGATACTAGTAATTCCCAGCCTGACGGTTGTGAATCTATGAAAGATCTAATGCTAGAGAAGTACAGGCAGCTCAGTCACGCAGGAAGAGTTTGGAATGATGCAGGCAATCCCTTTAATTATGAAGATGGTGGAGCAGGTCATCAAACGCATTTCGTGATGTTGGTGTCTGGCCAGCTGGCAGGGGTGATCTTATGGATATTGGACAATGTCTGTCCAAGCAGGCCCCTGCATTGAGGTAGACCTGGTCTGTTGTAGGTGGATTCGGTCACCTCCTCCTTGAAGGCTCACTCCATCTCCTTGTGCAAGCAAGTAAGCTCCAATGCTCTCCGCAGGCTCAGCAGAAAGGAGACTTTACAAACCTCCCAGACTCAGCCTCCTCCTGCAGCTAGATCGGTGTCTCGTCTGTGTGCTTCGCTCCTGTACAACTGCACAGGACCTCCTTAGCTAAATGTTGAACAAAGCGCTGGTGGAGGAGCCATGTGCAGGTCCATCCTGGTGGTCCGGTCTGGCCAGTAATGGAGTTTTTGCCCTTTGGACATGTTGTAGTGTGATCATCCAGCTGGTATGCAAACATGGCTGCTGAACCTGGGGCTGATGTAGGCTGGTCTAAGTGGATGTGCAAAGGCATGAGATAGAAGGTCAATCCACATGGGGAAAGCAACCACGAAAAGAACGTAGGAAAAAGCAGAGGTATAGGGTTCACACAGTCATGCGGTGATCTTATTAGAAAATAAACCCCAACCAGGTTTCCGGTCCAGCAGGGGAGACAGGAGAGGTGCACTGTAGGCTGCAACGTTCAAACTATGAACCTTCTTGAGCAGCATAGAAATGAGCCCACAACAGTTCACCTCTTCAGGCACACGATCAAGCAACCTGTCTCTCCATCGGTCTGCCCCCTCTCAGTGTCGGTCTCCCATAGGACACAGATGCCATCACCCAACAGCCATCATTCTACTTTCAAAGTAACACTATTTTGAACGGCAATGTTGACTGTAGTGGGCCTTTCAGGGCTTGCTTTCGACAAAGCAAAGATACGTATGCCAGTTGCTCATAGTGTCCGAAAAGTTAAAATATATTTTTAAAAAGCGTATGCCGCGGCATTGCTCTCAGAGAAAGCTGGCTCAGTGCAGTCGTCATCATAGGCAGGGTAAACATGTGGATGTAATGAGCCCTGACTTGCCTACTGTTCAAGAGCGAACAGGGATGTAGGGTTGGCGCCTAGGCCTCCTTCTTACTATTGAAGGAATAAACAATCCCTTGCTAAAAGAATGGTAGAAAGAGGTGTGAGACGTACTTCCACAACCTGGAAGTCATTACAAAAAAAAAAGAAAGTCAGATGTTTTCCTTCTATATTTTCCCTTTCACTCTGCTGTTCGCTTATCCAAGCTCTTGTTTACCCCCTCAGTACTATATGACAGACTAACTGGTTTACAGTCAACTAAGCCTTCAATACACAGAGTGATTGGTGAGGCTTGGTTTTACATGACGGTTGTTTCTCATTCAAGACTACACAATTTGTGAACGTTGATATTCACAGGGAAGAATGCACAAGAGGCTGCTCGCGCACCTGGCACAACAGTTACATAAATGTCTTACCTCGGTCAAATGTCTTCAAGTCATCCATTGAATTGGCAACAGCTTGTAGCTTTTCACAGCCCTCCTGCAGCACAGGGCCTGTGCGGAAGACTGCGGCATGGGTCTGCATAGTCTAAAGAGGAAACAGATTATTCAGTCATAGTAGATCAAACAATCACAAGAAAGAGACATTTCTCTGGTGTGCCTTTAACGCGAATAGCCCAGTCACATTACCTTGTGTTCATTCATAAAAAGAACAGCTATTTCACCCCATTTAGGTCAGTGATAAGAAAACGGGAAAAACAGAAATGAAAAGAGCTAAGAGGGCTCCTTCCCAACATGGCATTACACAGTGTTGTAGCTTATATTAAGCATATCAGTTCCCCTCCTGCACCGGTCACCCAACAAAAGGCGAATCAAGCAACATCTCATGACAAAACTGTTAACACTCATTCCATCCTCAGTTGAGGGTTTCCCAACTCCTTGAAAAATGATCACTGTCTAGAGATCGTAGCTAATTAAAGTCTTATTGTCTTAGGTCACCAGCAGGGTCAGTCATGTGGCTACGTTAGGCCGGTAAGAAACACTGCTATTTTAACATGCACACGTTTCTCAAGTTGCCTGCTGTTTCACACAATGACTTAGACAAACATTCACTTGAGTGACAGTGCAGGGTTAATGTCTCCGAAACCACTTCGCTTCCAAAACCTCTTCGCAAGAACACTATCACTACACCTTGACCATTTTGTACAAAGCCCGACACACATTATGCAAATGTTATTTTTTCATTTAGTTCATGAGGTGACTTTGCTATCCAAGAGATAAACAATGTCAGCTCAGCGAGTAGGTATGGATGCCATTGTTATAAATGCACATGCACTTCCGTGCTCAGGAGAGGAGGACGAGGCCGTCACTAGCGAGGCCATCGTTGTGTTGGTTTTTCAACTTAGCTGGTTCCTGTTGATCCCTCTGCGAGGAGGGATATCCAACCTGTGACCAAGACGGAGACCTACATACCTTGCCTTCAGGTAATGGGGAGTTAGATTCTCCTATAGGGGATTCTTGGCAGAGCACACACACCCTAGACAGGCAGGTTAGGAAATGCACAGTACGAGCACACTTTACTGATTGCTGATATGCCAGCATATAAACAATGTTTTAGCACAATGGTAGGATTGTTCATTCTCTTCACAGTCCTCATACTTCTAATCACCTGAATCTGCTTCTGTCTATTGATCATTGCAGGGCATACATTTTATACAAGAATCACGGTGGTTCATTAAATATTGAAAAAGCCTATTTGTGTCCTTCTTATATATCTCTCCGCGAGCACACAAGTGGCTGAACCAAGAGGTGTTAGATCTGTTACCAGGATTACTGGGCGGGTTCAGGCTTATGTTCTGAGGTTTCCCAAACCATTCATTACCCATCTAGGTTAGGGGGACTTATGCGGCATTGTCAGCTAGCTGGTCTCTAGGACACCAGGTTCTGAGGGAGTGCATAGACTCCCTCTGGCATCAATCCCACAGTTTATTTTGCACAACAAACGTGCAGTTCCTACTTCCACAGATATGAAAGGATTCAAGAGTTCCTTTCATACCTCTGCTTATTTGTGCCCTCTGACTTGTGGTACTGTTCACGTTCGGGAACAGGAGGAGTTTCCTACTGTTGTGCTGTAGATTGTACTTTAATGCTGCTCCTGCCTTCAAAATAGGGTCTCGCCTCTCGGGATTGGTCAAGACTTCCATAACGAAGCCACCGAAAGAGCTTATTTCATGGACGTTGAGGATAGCAGATAGATTTTTCTGACCACAAATGGATCAATGAAGCCTGGGTGCAGCTGGTGCTTCCCAGCAGAATACTACATTGCCTCAGTCATGTCCACAACTGCCTCTAAGGATGGGTAACCCCAAGACACAGATTCACACATTCTGACTGTGTACTTCATAACATCATAAATTACTCCACCGGCATGCCACACCCCAGCGTCAGGCGAGGCTTAGACATGGCCCTGACCAACAAGTCTAATGAAGCCTAAAGAAGTATATTGCTGTGATAAAGGGTATGTTTTTGAAGAGGATAAACGTTTTTAGTGCATGTATTGCACGTCGCGCTACCAATATGAGATAGTAAATGGGTTAAGGTAGTGATTTGGGGGCAGATAGGTGGGGAGGTCCCGACAGACTAGAAGGCTTTCTATTTCGATTTTCTAGCGTTTGACGGTAGGTTGTTTTGATACCCAATGCTTTAAGAAGTAAAAAATACAACACTGCATCATCTAAGCACAAATATACACTCAGAGCGACCCACTGGCATCACTAGGCACCAGGAATACAGAAGAATGCTGTATGAAATCCATCTTTCTGCAACAGTTCCAAGGATTTCTGTGTTTACTACATGCTCTGGCTTGCCCAAAGTGTATTCCCTGTACCCAGCTTACACCGCGATGGAGTACTCCGTGTAATCCACTCGGTCTTTCTTTCTGTAACATTAGCTTGGTTAAGGGCTGGTTTCTAGCAAGAAAAGAAAAAAATATCAACAACTGTTACCCATAGCCGTGCTTTCCTTCCAACTTCAAATGACTACCTGTGCTATGTGGCAGTCTGAAAATCAGTGCTCCAGCCCCCTCAATGATTTGCTGGGCTAAATTACAACAGTTATGAGGAGGACATGCACTGGCAGTGGGTCGTGCAACTTTAGCCTTAGACCAATCAAAAGTGTGTTGCTTCACAGTCCTTTTTCACATCCCTGCAGTCCAACCAGAACATTAGCTAACATTCTCCAGCGAATTTACCTGCAAAATTACATATACAAGTCTTTTCATGCCATCAGGCTTACCCAGGTTCACCACCATCAGCAGGCTGGAGAAACCTGTTCACCAAATAACCGCAAGATTCTATTGTCTTCCGAGCTGGAGAAACCCACTTAGATTGTACGACCAACTGCATGAAAAAGCTGTGCTTTAATCAAACCAAGACCAAATGAAGTGCAGCCGCATCCTCCGTTGTCTCAGGGCAGCGGTCTCGGACCGACCACGCCTTCTCACTTCCATGTCCCTACTGAAAGACATTCAGCGACGTGCCAATGAGAACTTATATATTCATGGTTCTTCGTCTCGGCATTGACAAAGATACCCATAGTACTCAATATGGTTATGAATCAGCTCTAATCAGATACTGAGCAGAGGATTCTTGATCTACAGTAACTTGTACACAGCAATCCACCTTCAGACTTCACTCTTATAATAAGTCATCGAAATTAATTATCTATTTCAATTTCATCCTGAGGTTTAGCAGCTGTTCTTAGGAGACAGCACCATCTGACATATACATTTTGAAACAAATTATCTGGCTATAAGGTACATATTTTTTAAGTGATGTGTAATGGAACGGTCCATAAAGTCGCAAATTATTATATGTTTTTTGTGCGTGCACTCTCCAAGAGAGAATTCATGCACTAGTTTGCAAATGCCGGAGATACATTAGAGTCCATCAAGGTTGAAGTGAAATGAAGAGAGAAATATATAACTATTCTAAAATCTAGAAATATCAAAATTAATTCAGGTATTGTAGCGCGAAAGCCTTTTTGATCTCAGGTGTTTTTTTCTTCAAAGTACCTAATCTGTATATTAAATTCTCCTGCCCGATGACATATGTTTATGTATAGACTCAATACATCCATAGAGATACTGAATGAACCAATGGCACTTCATTTAATTAGCAGTATCTTGAACATACAAAATTGTATTTTCCACTGTTGGGCTCTGATAAAGAATCAAAAATTCACTTCCTAAGTGGAGCTCTTTATCTACTGCATTGAGAAAACTTCAGTGGGTGCCCGTACATAATAGGGTCCTTTTTTCTACGGATGGTTAGGGCATTTAAAAATAGTGGACCATCGGATCTCATGGCCAGTTTTGGGCATTACAAAACACAATGGGGCGTGGAGGTCTTCCTCAGCCAATCTTTTCAAGATCCCATCTTTTTGAGTAAAGACCCGCAGGGTGAGAGGGTGCGAGGGGGAGGCAAGTCTTTTTCAGTACTAGACTTCAGAGCCTAGAACTAACTTCTGAATTCCCTCTGTACTATAAACAGTGAAGCAACATTCAAGAAATTGACTCTTTACAGCACCCGACTCTCTCGGCCAGTCATTAATTTAATTTCCTCTTTCTCAAATCTCAGATTTTTTACGGTTTTGGTCCATATCGGACTGCCAGGATGCTCCTTTTTTGGAGTGACAGTTGCGCTTTACAAGAATACCTTTCATTCATTCAATGACGAGAAGCCCAGTGACAGTGAATATTTCACTACCAGCATTTCCTTTAGTCACTCCTGTGAGGTGTTACCTTCATTGTTTATTAACATGTATTCATGAAGACAAGTAACAAAAAAACACTACTCTGTCATCTACTCTACCATCCACCAGGCAATACCAACACATTCGGCAAACATCCATCGGACTTGATTGCCAATTGCTCACTCCGAGACGCAAACAACTTGATTCTGGGGGACCTCAACCTATACTGGAACGAAGAAAATAACTCGCTAATCGAAACCCTGAAGGATCTCCTCCACACCAACAACCTCACTCAACACCGCTCAGAGGAAACTCACAATAGAGGAGCAATCCTAGATGCCATTATTGCCCAAAGAGACATAGTCACGATAGACCACATCCTGCCTGTTGACTGGTCCAACCACATCATCTTATGCCACATCAAGCAAACGTTCCAAGAGCAATCCCTCATGCTTAACCCCCACAAATGGGTGAGAAATCTAACTCAGATTCCCGTGACCGACCTAGAAGAAAAGGTAAGCTCACACCTTCACATCCACATAGAGGATCTCTCCACAGCAGAACTCACCTCTCTACAGCACAAATATGACTTCCATTCTAGACCAACTAGCCCACTTGAAACTAAAAAGAGCCAGGAACATTCCATCCAGATCCTGGTTCAACACAGACATCGATGATGAAAGGAGACAACTTAGAACTGCAGAAAGACTCTGGCGGAACAACCCTTCCGCAATCCTCCACGACCACCTCAAATCAGTTGGTGCGAAGTACAAAAACCACATTAAGAACACAAAATCTGCATTCTTTTGCAACACTCTGAACAACGCAAATAACAGGCCCAAAGAACTCTTCATTAGGCAGCAAACTTCCAAGCCCCCTGCATCCTCAGGACAGGCCTCGAAAGAGCAATGTGACAACTTTGCCAACTTCTTCAGTGACAAAATCACCAAGATCGAGCTTTCAATGGATAACAACCTCTGTCCCCCTCACAAGATCCGTCTTCCAGGGACAGAAGAACCCATACCCAAACTCCCCCCCATAACCCTCGAAATCCTTCAACCCCATCCCGGTAGAGGAGATAGTCAAACTAATTTCTTCCGCCAAACCTTCTTCTCACGTCCTCGATCCTATACCCACCCAAATGGCCAAAAAACAAACTCTGCCTAGCCACTCGCTGGAGCAAGATCATAAACAGCTCTCTAAGAACTGGAGACATACCGGACTGCCTGAAAGTCGGCCAAGTCACACCATTACTGAAAAGACCAGGCCTGGACACCAGTGATCTGAACAACTTCAGACCAGTCTCCAACCTCCCTCTCATATCTAAAATCCTAGAAAGGTGCGTCCTACTACAACTGACTCAACACTTGGACAACATCAACCTTCTAGACCCCCACCAATCAGGTTTCAGAAAACACTGCAGCACTGAGACCGCAATCCTCAATGTCATAGACGACATGCACAAGTCACTTGATACGAACCAATGCTGCTTACTCATTCTCATCGACTTATCGGCATATGACAAGGTTGACCATAATCGACTCATTAAGGTCCTTCAAAAAAGGGTAGGTGTGGAGGAGGTGGTTCTACAGTGGTACGCCTCTTTCCTCCACAACCGCACCCAAAGAATCAAAATCCAAAACTTCACGTCTGACTTACACCCAGTCAGCAGGGGTGTCCCCCAATGATCCGTACTTTCACCGCAACTTTTCAACATCTACATGGAACCCCTCACCAACATACTCAAAAAAGCCAACATCCCCTTCCACCTATATGCAGAGGACACCCAGATCTATCTCGAAACCTCCTCCATTGCCGACCTCCAGAGACTCAACAACACTAAGAGAAGTCCAACACTGGCTAACAAATCATCTAAAACTCAACCAAGACAAAACGGAAATCCTCCTTATTTCCAACAAAGAAGAGAACCCCCAAATCTTAGAATGGCTAAAAGCTATTGATGCTCTCAACGGCAATCTCACCCTGGTTGACTCTGTAAAATCGTTGGGGAATCACCCTAGACCAAGACTCAACATGGCAAAACACATCAAGAACTCCGCAAAATGTGCGGTCCTCAACATGAAACTACTCAACAAAATAAAACCCTTCATTCCGCACAGAGACCTCAAACAAGCGACTCAATCGCTAGTGCAGTCTAGACTCGATTACGGGGACGCAACCCTCACTGGGACAGCTACATCCCACTTAGCTCCCCTCAGAAAAACTCTCAACGCAGCAGCTAGAATGGTCACCGGAGTTAAGAAATTCAATCACATCTCACCCGCACTCAGAGAACTAAAATGGCTCCCTGTCGAAATGCGTGCCAGCTTCAGAACCTCCTGCCTTACGCACAAAGCCCTGCACAAAGGGAAACCTGAATACCTAGCCTCCAAACTCAAGAAAGCCGGCCAGGCAAGGAACCTCAGGAGCACCAATACCCTACTCCTCATCCCTTTGAAAACACGCAAACAAAAAACCGCAACACAGTCCTTCGCTGGAAATGCACCAAAAACCTGGAACTCCATTCCAGTCCATATCAGGTCTATCACCTCCTTTGTGAAATTCAAGAAACAGCTCAAAGACCTCTTCCTCAATTGTTTGCTCCCGAACCGAAGCTCACAAGCCAACACACTGCTGCATTCTGCTATTGGGTCATTAAGTCTTCTACTGCCTACACCTCCGTGACCCCTGCCGCTATCACACCTCCCCAAAGGAGGCTCGATGCAAGTAAAAGGCACACAACCTAAATACTACCTAACCTTCGTGCATTCCTACTATACATTATGCAGAATTTTCAAAGCGACATGAGCCTATATGTATACTTTCTGCTAGACTGTATGACTCTCGAATGACGACTGTTGTAAAGCGCTCAGATACCTTCGGGTCTGGCCAGCGCTATATAAAACTTCTAAATAATAATAATAATAAATTGAGTTAATACTCCAGATGTAGGGGCAGCAGAAACTACTAAAACATACTTCATTCTGAAGGTTGCTGGACATAAATATGCCAGGCAATTCCTTATGATATACCTTATTTGAGGGATATTAGCCAGACCTTGAAGAATGAGTGAGGTCTGCTTAGAGCGGGCACTCTTTGCATTGTGGCTTTCAGGGAGGAAGGGGTCCCATTTGGTATCCTTCTAGTCTCTAGCTTTTAGCAGACATGAAAAGAAAAGCCTTGGTCTTAGAATCCCTGCCTGTATCCCATCAATCCGTCTTCACATTCAACCGACAGCCGCTGAAAAGGCTAGAATCTGCCCAAAGCATCCCACAGAAGTCACTGTTAACTGAAAATCTAGTACATAGCTCCTGGAAACTATGCAGAACTTTGGGTTGCAAGTTGTGCCCAGAAGGTGCTAGCACATTCTGGTTTTCTATGAGTGTAGTATTAATATGCCTTTTAGAGTTCTTTCCTTTTTATAAAGTAAAGCAGTTCTTAAACCTCTAACGCCCGCCACCTCTTGAAGTAAGCCTTAAGTGCTCTACCTCGCTACCCTGCGAGAGGCAAGAGCCTATAAGGACTTGCTTGGCTGGAATGCGCCAGTGGCTGCTCTGGTAAACAAGAACCTCTGAACTCCCCCAAACTCCAAGTAAAGGCCTCATTCATGGATGCATTATGCACAGTGCTCAGATCTGATGCCCAAAACAGCACGGAGCACTTCAAGTTTGCATACAAGATTGGCCACTTCACTGGAGGAAAACACTTGGTAAGTCAGAATTCAAGCAGAAGCAAAAAGGTTGCCTGGCTTTCACAAGCCACGCAGAAGGTGGTTTACCAGTGAGAAAACATTATGATATAAAATATTGTGGCCGAAATATCAATTACTAAAATGAAAGTGAACAAAAGTATTCAGTGATGAGTATAGTTTTACTATACTTAGAAAATATTGTCTAGGTACAAAGATGTTTTCTATATGGCTACAAGTTGCATGGTTGGAAAGTTAAGCATTGTAAAGCTGTACTTCCCTTGCAATATTTCGGTGGTCTATATTCAGGTCACAATATATTTTGCTGCCACAATATTTCTGTTGTCAATATTCTGACATATACAGCCAAGGCCCTTCATAGATCTGTTCATTACGACTCTCATGCTTCATTTTATCTTTACGTAAGGTCTAGAATATCCAGTGGGATTCTAGACTTTTTAACCAAGAAAATGCTTATGAAGGAATACAGAGTCTGAGTTAAAGGAGTTTAGATTCAGCACGCTTGCCCCGATTCCAAGTTTTCAAAACGAAGACAATATGTACGATAAAAGATTAAACAGATATTGCGTCATTCAACATGACCGTTGACCAACAGATACCACATGTCATTTGAGACAAACCAAAGCAATCCGAATTAGAGGAGTGGATTTCTGTTAATTAATAGCATGAACAGATTTAAAAAGGTGTGCGTCATTTCCTTAGGGGTGAGAAATGATGTAGGTTAGAAGGGCATAAGGGTCAAGAAAATGGCCTCTTACCTTCTGCATATTGATTCGCAGCTCGGAGGTTCTTGTACTTCCATTTGCAAATCGTAACTTGTCGAGGTTTGCAACGGATGCTTCACCGGCATTGGGCTTAATTGAAGGGACGGGGTCACCTGATGAGCAGAATCGCAAGGCTATAAGGTTGTGGACTTCGAAGAACGGCCTCTTTATCAGTTTAAGTTTATCTTCAGTTTACAAAAACCTTACAAACCAATTAGAATCATACAGATCACAATTCTCAAACAATTACAAAGAATTGTAATTACCAAGAACATGCCCTACATTAACAATACAATTGCGGTTTATATACAGTCCCACCACCGGTTTCATTTTGTTTACTAAGATTGAGATGCATAGGGTGATGTACGGGTAGACGGGCCTATTAGTTGGAAATGGCCAGTTCTTTCTGGTTACCGCTGCAAAGGAGGTTGTGTTATGGCTGCCTTGACTGGGAAACTGGCTTTATAATCTGATGGATCATTTCTAAAGTGGGGCTTTGCAATTTCTTGAATTGTAGATTCGAAAGGCATGTAGGAAATGGATCTAAAGTTGTCAGAATCCACTAAGGGTTATGTTGACAAGGAGGTTTTCAACAGATTAGTTTTAGACAGTGGAGACTAGAACCTGCTTTAAGGAATGAGAAATTAGTGACACCAGAAAGGGCCCTGTTCTGAATGACCTGCAAGGGACACCATAGCTAGGCAAGTGGTCTATTTATTTTGACATGAATTGACCAAGCAGGTTTTAAAGCATGTGGTTTTTTGGGGGAAACTTTTTATTGAGGGTTCATCGCTAAAACAAACCAAGCCTGGCACTTAAGCTCTCATTACAGTATATTTAAGTCGATGTGGCCACAATACAATTTTGCACAATGTGTTGTAAAGATACACTTTAGAACAAGCACTAAGCTCTCCCCCGGGTCTTAGCGTGGTGTGGCCTCAAAGTATTTTACTGCCATGGACCACGGCCTGGACAAACATGGTTCAATATGTACCCCTCGGTCTCCAGCCCAGTGTTTCCAAATTTTGAGGGCTCCCCCTACATCGGGCGCTCCAGCCCATACAGTAGTGCATGCCCTTTGCCCACCAGTCCAGGGAGGGTGCCTCTGCGTTCTTTCAAACTTGTGAGATATCCTGTTTTGCCATCAGCACACCCAGCCAAAGCAGCACCCTTTTATGTCAGTCACCTCTCACATCATCTGTAATGTGCAGTAAAATCAGCCTCGGCTCCCATGGGATCCTACAACCCATCACCGCTCCCAAAGACC
Source organism: Triturus cristatus (assembly GCF_964204655.1). Taxonomy (NCBI): domain Eukaryota; kingdom Metazoa; phylum Chordata; class Amphibia; order Caudata; family Salamandridae; genus Triturus; species Triturus cristatus. Next base: position 1,091,584,982 of record NC_140588.1, on the reverse strand, counting down.
CAAAATTCTGACAGGGTCAGACAGCTACAGAACACATGTAGCTAAATCCTCTGTGGCGTTGTTGCATCACAGGCGACACCTAGAGCCAGTCAGCACCATTCTGAGCAGCCGTATTCTTGTGAGGTATGTGCGGTGTATAATTTAAGTTGTGTAAGGCGGAACTGAGAGGCCACCACTGCCTCTCTGGAGGCAGCCACAGTCTCTCTGGAGGCAGCCACAGTCTCTCTGGAGGCAGCCACAGTCTCTCTGGAGGCAGCCACAACCTCTCTGGAGGCAGCCACAACCTCTCTGGAGGCGGCCACAGCCTCTCTCCATTGTGCTCAAGTGGCCCCAGGTCACCTGCCCCCACTTCCCTCAGATTTGACAATGGATTTGATTGCTTACGGAGCAATGTCTGAGAGAGAACCTGACAGTTTGTGGGCTTTGATGTGTGAGAGTAAGATTTTTGCCTCCAGAGGAGACTATGCCAGGATTTTGTATCAAGTATGGTTTAAGCACGTGTCAAAGCTAAAGGTATCGTAAATGTAGGTACGATGCATACAATATTCTTCCAGCAGCTTTACAAAGTGCCCATTTTTGATCATGTCTCCTAGTGTCAATGGCATCCCATTTGGCTAAGTCGCGGAGTGCAGACACATGAGAAAGTCTGGTCTCCTTCCATAGCACGGTAGCCTGCATGAGACGTGTTGCCCATTCAGCAGCTCTCGAAGCTACCCACCAAGTGGTCAACATCACTCTAGCTGAAGCGGGTAAAGACTGCTGTTAGTCGCTGACATGTGAGAGGCAATCTTGAATCATTATCCACCCCTATGCCGCTTGGACTCAGTACCCAAACCCCTCAAACCATTGAGTGCCAATAGATGTGCGGCTCTATAGTAGAACGTCAGATCTGGGGTGGCTATGCCACCCTCACAGGTAGGCCTACAGCATTTTTCAAGGGCAATTCGGAGTAGTCCTCCGTTCCACAAGAGGTCTCTTAAGAGTGCATTAGCCCTGACAAAGAAGCCTCTCCCTACAGGGAAGGGGAATTTTTGAAGTTATAAAATTCTCGGGAGGGAGACCAACAGGAGAGAGGTCCAAAATCTAACGCCCCTGGCCAATCCCATCACTCGAGAGTAAAGGTTTGCCTCGAGCACCAGGGCTCCGTTTTCGGTTATATACACTTCCAGATATTTGTTGAATACGGTCGGAAGAGCCTGCAACTCCGTGGCCCATGGCATGACTGCGGGGCATTGGGCAATGGGGTAGATAGGCCTTCACATGAAGTATGTCCTCTAAGTAGAGCTCCAATGTGTTTAGTATTTGCAGAGCCCGAAGGCCAGACTCAGTAGGGTTATCTAGAAACAGGACATTGTCCGCGTACATGGAGATCCTGTTGCCAACTGTTTGAGACCTTTGAGATCTACGAAACAGTGCGTTGACCCTCACCCAGGCTGCCAAAGGCTCTATCGCCAAAGCAAAAAGAAAAGGTGAGAACGGGCACCTGTGCCAGGTACCCCTCTCTATCTCGGGCCATTGGGACACAGTGTCTTTATTTAAAGGTCTTATATAGCGCTGGCTAGACCCGGCGGTATCGGAGCGCTTTACATGAGTATCAGACCATAGTTGCAGGTTACATTGTTACAAAGGTTACACAGTTATAAGAGCTTGGTAAACGTAGTTACATGTAAGGTCGAGACTACAAAAAGGACAAATATGTAAGGGAAAAAGCAGGCAAGGGGAGAGATTCAGGAGCAGGGGAAGTAGACAGAGAACAGAGGAGGGAAAAAGGAGGGGAGGGTGAGAGACACAGCATGGAAAGAGGAGGGGAGGGTGACAGGGACACTAACCGGTAGACAAGTCAAAGCTGCGTCCAACGTCCAGTAAGCTGTGATCCCAGGGGAAGTGGTATCATTTCCCCATCTCTGTTGTGAGAGGTTCCCTAAACGCAGTGGACCCTCTCAGAGGGGTCTCAGACTCCAAGGCCTACAAACTGGTTCCTTCCCCAAAAAGGGGAGAGAGAGTGCTTTGACCCGTACCCTTGCCTGGAGGCGAGTGTGTAACAGTTTGATGTGGCTAATGAATTTGGGCCCAACGTATAAGTGTGTTAGTAGCCCGAAGAGATAATCCCAGTCCACAGAGTCAAACGCCTTTGGAAACCTACTATTAGCAAAGTTTGATGACCTGGTTGACTAGCACTCAGGTCTATGGTGGTGTTCACCCAAAGCAAGGGTTTTCAGACTCATCAGGAGCAGGTGCTGTGATTAGTGTCTGACCGAGGACTGAGTTTGAGGGGTTTATTGCAGAAGAACTTTTGGAGACTTCAAAATGAGTGAGTTTACCATGCTAGTTTTGTTAAAGCAGACTTTGTTTTTGAAAAGTCGACGAGAGGTGTGATTATTCTTGTGCAAAGACCACAGCAATCTTTGGGCTTTAAGCAAGGTTTGCCTGGTCGAAAACGTCACAGGAAGGGCATTTCAAAGTCAAGCTGAGCCAAAGGAGAAAGCTCTTGCAACCAGGCCAACCTTCCTCATGGTGGAAATGACTGTAAGCATGGTTTCGGAGCACCGGTGTGACTGAGTAGGATGCAATAGATAGTAGAACATATATTTCCATCAAGGATGAAGGTTGCACTCAATCAATGCTCTGTGGACCAATAACAAAGCCTTGTCATTTATGTGCTCTTGAAGTGGTAGCCAGAGCAAGGATGCCGGAGTAGGACTGTTGTGGTCTTGAAGGGGTAGCCAGAGCAAGGAGGCCAGAGTAGGACTGTTGTGGTCTTGAAGGGGTAGCCAGAGCAAGGAGGGCGGAGTAGGACTGTTGTGGTCTTGAATTGGTAGCCAGAGCAAGGAGGCCGGAGTAGGACTGTTGTGGTCTTGAAGGGGTAGCCAGAGCAAGGAGGCCGGTGTAGGACTGTTGTGGTCTTGAAGGGGTTGCCAGATCAAGGAGGCCGGACTAGGACTGTTGTGGTCTTGAATTGGTAGCCAGAACAAGGATGCCGGAGTAGGACTGTTGTGGTCTTGAAACGGTAGCCAGAGCAAGGAGGCCGGAGTAGGACTGTTGTGGTCTTGAAACGGTAGCCAGAGCAAGGAGGCCGGAGTAGGACTGTTGTGGTCTTGAAACGGTAGCCAGAGCAAGGAGGCCGGAGTAGGACTGTTGTGGTCTTGAAGTGGTAGCCAGAGCAAGGAAGCCGGTGTAGGACTGTTGTGGTCTTGAATTGGTAGCCAGAGCAAGGAGGTTGGTGTAGGACTGTTGTGGTCTTGAAACGGTGGCCGGAGTAGGACTGTTGTGGTCTTGAAGGGGTAGCCAGAGCAAGGAGGCCAGTGTAGGACTGTTGTGGTCTTGAAGGGGTAGCCAGAGCAAGGAGGCCGGAGTAGGACTGTTGTTGTCTTGAAGGGGTAGCCAGAGCAAGGAGGCCAGTGTAGGACTGTTGTGGTCTTGAAGGGGTAGCCAGAGCAAGGAGGCCGGAGTAGGACTGTTGTGGTCTTGAAGGTGTAGCCAGAGCAATGAGGCCGGAGTAGGACTGTTGTGGTCTTGAATTGGTAGCCAGAGCAAGGAGGCCAGAGTAGGACTGTTGTGGTCTTGAAGGGATAGCCAGAGCAAGGAGGCCGGTGTAGGACTGTTGTGGTCTTGAAGTCTAACTCCCTTTAATGACACCTCTCGCCACTAACAGTGGTGCCGTTACCAGGTTTAGAAATCGAGCAGCAGGGCACAAGTCTAACTCCCTTTCATGACACCTCTCTCGCCACTAACAGTGGTGCAGTTACCAGGTTTAGAAATCGAGCAGCAGGGCACAAGTCTAACTCCCTTTAATGACACCTCTCTCGCCACTAACAGTGGTGCAGTTACCAGGTTTAGTAATCGAGCAGCAGGGCTCAAGTCTAACTCCCTTTAATGACACCTCTCTCGCAACTAACAGTGGTGCCGTTACCAGGTTTAGTAATCGAGCAGCAGGGCACAAGTCTAACTCCCGTTAATGACACCTCTTGCCACTAACAGTGGTGCCGTTACCAGGCTTAGTGATCGAGCAGCAGGGCATAAGTCCAACTCCCTTTAATGACACCTCTTACTACTAACAGTGGTGCCGTTACCAGGTTTAGTAATCGAGCAGCAGGGCACAAGTCTAACTCCCGTTAATGTCACCTCTCGCCACTAACAGTGGTGCCGTGACCAGGCTAAGTAATCGAGCAGCAGGGCACAAGTCTAACTCCCTTTAATGACACCTCTCGCCACTAACAGTGGTGCCGTTACCAGGTTTAGTAATCGAGCAGCAGGGCACAAGTCTAACTCCAGTTAATGTCACCTCTCGCCACTAACAGTGGTGCCGTTACCAGGCTAAGTAATCGAGCAGCAGGGCACAAGTCTAACTCCCTTTAATGACACCCCTCTCGCTACTAATAATTCCTGTTCGTAGGTACCTTGCCAGAACCACTCAGCGCCTGTGGTACAAAAATCTGGGACTGATCTTTATTACTTCAGTTTCAATCAGTTTCAAAACCGAAGGTAATAAAACAATAAGATTAACATAATTTTCACAAGTTTCATCACAGCGAGCTAGTGACCAGCAGATCACTGCATTTTACAGAAGTGAGCGATCAACTCTGCCCTATCCCGCCAGCTGTAGTAATAGTAACATTACTTTTTAAAACAGCATTAGTGAACATGCAAGAAGAGGGAATAGTGACACTACCCCTTAACAGCTGCCCGACTGAGACCCCGATTTAAGGACCTACTGGCCTTCCGTGTTTCTTTGCAGTTGAAACGTCTACTTCTCTTTTACCGTGACCTGTACTCTTGATGTATGCCCAGATGCGGATGATGAAATGCGTATTCACAGCGTCTTGATACTTAGGATTGGACTAGTTAGCAACTCAAATATTGTTACACAGGTCTTTGCATCATTGTAAATATTGTAATTATCAGCACTTATACCCTTCCATTCCCATCGCGAGCACTTCCTTGAGCACTGGTTTCACTTCACGATTATTGCAGTAACCGGTGATACTGTAGATTATGGATGAATTTACATTATAAAATCCTGGATAAAGGTTCAATAATTTGTCACTGTTTAATTAACTTGTTGAATGTGGGTGTAACACAAACACTCCTTACAAACACCGGCCGGTTGGACCAACTGTTTTATATACTATTATTGGCCCATGTTCGGCTGAATACGGAGTTTCCCTATTGTTGTCTAACAAACCTTCACAGCTGCCAGCACGCCTGCACTATCCATTTTACACCAGACAGCTCCTCAGTTCCTCTTGGCGCGTCATTAAACAAACCTTCACAGCTGCCAGCACGCCTGCACTAATCATCCTACACCAGACAGCTCCTCAGTTCTTCTTGGCACGTCATTAAACAAACCTTCACAGCTGCCAGAAGCCTGCACTAATCATCCTACACCAGACAGCTCCTCAGTTCTTCTTGGCGCGCCATTAAACACACCTTCACAGCTGCCAGCACGCCTGCACTAATCATCCTACACCAGACAGCTCAGTTCTTCTTGGTGCGCCACTATACAAACCTTCACAGCTGCAAGCACGCCTGCACTAATCATCCTACACCAGACAGCTCCTCAGTTCTACTAGGCGTGCCATTAAACAAACCTTCACAGTTGCCAGAAGCCTGCACTAATCATCCTACACCAGACAGCTCCTCAGTTCTTCTTGGTGCGCCATTAAACAAACCTTCACAGCTGCCAGCACGCCTGCACTAATCATCCTACACCAGACAGCTCCTCTTGGCGCGCCATTAAACAAACCTTCACAGTTGCCAGCACGCCTGCACTAATCATCCTACACCAGACAGCTCCTCAGTTCTTCTTGGCACGTCATTAAACAAACCTTCACAGCTGCCAGCACGCCTGCACTAATCATCCTACACCAGACAGCTCCTCAGTTCTTCTTGGTGCGCCATTAAACAAACCTTTACAGATGTCAGCACGCCTGCACTAATCATCCTACACCAAACAGCTCCTCAGTTCATCTTGGTGTGCCATTAAACAAACCTTCACAGCTGCCAGCACTAATCATTCTACACCAGACAGCTCTTCAGTTCTTCTTGGCGCGCCATTAAACAAACCTTCACAGCTGCCAGAAGCCTGCACTAATCATCCTACACCAGACAGCTCCTCAGTTCTTCTTGGCGCGTCATTAAACAAACCTTCACAGCTGCCAGCAAGCCTGCACTAATCATCCTACACCAGACAGCTCCTCAGTTCTTGGCGCGCCATTAAACAAACCTTCACAGCTGCCAGCACGCCTGCACTAATCATCCTACCCCAGACAGCTCCTCAGTTCTTCTTGGCGCGCCATTAAACAAACCTTTACAGCTGCCAGCAGGCCTGCTCTAATCATCCTACACCAGACAGCTCCTCAGTTCTTCTTGGTGTGCCATTAAACAAACCTTCACAGCTGCCAGCACGCCTGCACTAATCATCCTACACCAGACAGCTCCTCAGCTCTTCTTGGCGTGCCATTAAACAAACCTTCACAGCTGCCAGCACGCCTGCACTAATCATCCTACACCAGACAGCTCCTCAGTTCTACTAGGCGCGCCATTAAACAAACCTTCACAGCTGCTAGCACGCCTGCACTAATCATCCTACACCAGACAGCTCCTCAGTTCTTCTTGGCGTGCCATTAAACAAACCTTCACAGCTGCCAGCACGCCTGCACTAATCATCCTACACCAGACAGCTCCTCAGTTCTTCTTGGCGCGCCATTAAACAAACCTTCACAGCTGCCAGCACGCCTGCACTAATCATTCTACACCAGACAGCTCCTCATTTCTTCTTGGCGCGCCATTAAAGAAACCTTCACAGCTGCCAGCACGACTGCACTAATCATCCTACACCAGACAGCTCCTCTTGGCGCGCCATTAAACAAACCTTCACAGCTGCCAGCACGCCTGCACTAATCATCCTACACCAGACAGCTCCTCAGTTCTTCCTGGTGCGCCATTAAACAAACCTTTACAGATGTCAGCACGCCTGCACTAATCATCCTACACCAAACAGCTCCTCAGTTCATCTTGGTGTGCCATTAAACAAACCTTCACAGCTGCCAGCACTAACCATTCTACACCAGACAGCTCCTCAGTTCTTCTTGGCGTGCCATTAAACAAACCTTCACAGCTGCCAGCACGCCTGCACTAATCATCCTACACCAGACAGCTCCTCAGTTCTTCTTGGCGCGCCATTAAACAAACATTCACAGCTGCCAGCACGCCTGCACTAATCATCCTACACCAGACAGCTCCTCAGTTCTTCTTGGCGCGCCATTAAACAAACCTTCACAGCTGCCAGAACGCCTGCACTAATCATCCTACACCAAACAGCTCCTCAGTTAATCTTGGTGCGCCGTTAAACAAACCCCATGCTAAGCAAGGACATTTCATCTTACCAGGCTTATTCAATTCTGTGATAGTCAGGGCACAGGCACGGCCAAACACCACTAAATCCAGCAACGAGTTAGCTCCCAGTCGATTAGCGCCATGAACAGAAGCAGAAGCCGCTTCGCCACAAGCGTACAGACCAGGCACCACCTTATCCTGCTCATCTTCATGGATTAATACCTGCAGAGAGAAACCAGAAGCACCAGTTTATTAACACGTTACTCATGGATAACAGAGAGACATAGATGTAAAGTTGTTGTATGTTTCTTGACCATAAGCCGCACCAGGATACTGTGCAACTGCTTGGCACACACACACTATGTACCCTGGTGCCACCCTATCAGATCTGTCACTCTGAGAGGAGCACGATCACCTGTCCACGACCGCATCACTGTGTTCCTTGTTGGATAGGTACCCCCGCTGCCTATCCTCTACCATGCCACAGGGGTTCTCTCCCTTTTCCGTGTTTCAGTGAAAACTGCCTGACTGACACGCTTAGTGGTCCCCATAGTACAGACATCAGGATATTCCACCTTCTTATTGGCGCAAGGACTCGAGACATGGTTGTTCGAATGAACAGAGCACCGCGAGGCAGCTAGCAACTCCAGTGCCTTGAAACCCTCGTGGGTGATTTGCTGTGCTTTATAAATCCTGATTGACTGATCCGGTTATCTACCTCTTTCTCGTCAAGTTGATTCGTACCGAACCATAACAACCAGAACCTTTGCTCCCTCCCCCCGCCACTGTGATCCTGCTTGACATTTTGCCTCAAACACCCCCTTTTTAATGATCACTAGCTGAACATATCCTCCTTCCTGGACAGTGAGCACTGCTTGACATAAAATCAGCTCCCTCCTAGGTACAGTGCTCCAAGACTGCCAGACAGGCTGCGCTCCGCCTCCTCGCAGGAACAATGGCCCCTGATCGACTGACAGGCTGTGCTCTGCCTCCTTGCAGGAACAATAGCCCCTGATCGACTGATAGGCTGTGCTCCGCCTCCTATCAGGAACAATGGCCCCTGATCGACTGACAGGCTGTGCTCCGCCTCCTCGCAGGAACAATGGCCCCTGATTGACTGACAGGCTGTGCTCCGCCTCCTTGCAGGAACAATGGCCCTGATCGACTGACAGGCTGTGCTCCGCCTCCTATCAGGAACAATGGCCCCTGATCGACGGACAGGCTGTGCTCTGCCTCCTTGCAGGAACAATGGCCCTGATCGACAGACAGGCTGAGCTCCGCCTTCTCGCAGGAACAATGGCCCCTGATCGACAGACAGGCTGTGCTCCGCCTCCTTGCAGGAACAATGGCCCCGATCGACGGACAGGCTGCGCTCCGCCTCCTTGCAGGAACAATGGCCCCTGATCGATGGGCAGGTTGTGCTCTGCCTCCTTGCAGGAACAATGGCCCCTGATCGACAGACAGGCTGCGCTCCGCCTCATATCAGGAACAATGGCCCCTGATCGACAGACAGGCTGCGCTCCGCCTCCTATCAGGAACAATGGCCCCTGATCGACTGACAGGCTGCGCTCCGCCTCCTTGCAGGAACAATGGCCCCTGATCGACAGACAGGCTGCGCTCTGCCTCCTCACAGGAACAATGGCCCCCGATCGACAGACAGGCTGCGCTCCGCCTCCTATCAGGAACAATGGCCCCTAATCGACGGACAGGCTGCGCTCCGCCTCCTATCAGGAACAATGGCCCCTGATCGACTGACAGGCTGTGCTCCGCCTCCTTGCAGGAACAATGGCCCCTGATAGACGGACAGGCTGCGCTCTGCCTCCTCACAGGAACAATGGCCCCCGATCGACAGACAGGCTGCGCTCCGCCTCCTATCAGGAACAATGGCCCCTAATCGACGGACAGGCTGCGCTCCGCCTCCTATCAGGAACAATGGCCCCTGATCGACTGACAGGCTGTGCTCCGCCTCCTTGCAGGAACAATGGCCCCTGATAGACGGACAGGCTGCGCTCCGCCTCCTATCAGGAACAATGGCCCCTGATCGACAGACAGGCTGTGCTCCGCCTCCTTGCAGGAACAATGGCCCCTGATCGACAGACAGGCTGCGCTCCGCCTCCTCGTGTAACGCCCTGAACGTCTCAGGATCGTTTAACGGACACGATAATGAGAACGCAACCACTTGTGAAGGTTTAGTTATTTTAATGAAGGCAAAAATAATACAAGGAATAAACAAAGGTTATAGTCACTGGAATCCTCCAGGCTAAGTACGTTACCAGCCCACAGCACGGATGGTCCTAACCGTCCTCTGCATATACGCCGATCCCGGCGTATGCCAACAGAGGGCAGAAATGAAATGGCCGACAATGCCAATCGGTAGGCTGTGAGGGGCACGAAGAGTGTTGGGGAGAATCGAGGAGTCAGGGAAACACCCAGCCGGGGTCTCTACCTGAAGGGAGCAGCCGCTCAACCTCTTCCTCAGACTGCACCGGGACGCGGAGTCACCTCCTGGTGATGCGTCACCGATACCCCAATCACAAGCAAAGAAGACTGAACCGAGAGCAGCCGCTCGATCGATCCCGTGGACTTCCGAGTCTGTAACGCGGCAAACACCTCCTGGTGTGCGTTACAGCTGGCAGTCCCTGTATCTCTGGTCGGGCTGGGAGTTACGACTCCAACCAGCAAAAGCGCCACTGCGCTTTGACTCAGCCGAGTCAAAAAGCGAAGCTCAATGGTTATCCGGTAGAGCTTCCGGGTCCTTCACAGGTGACGATGGGGCAAGACACGGCCCAGGGAGTAACGACTCGACCTATCTCCGTTCTTGCCTTACTGGAGCACCACTCCGGAATACTGCTCTTCACTAAGCAGGTACGTCGGTGTAAACACAATATCCGACAGCGTTGTACCTCCCGGTTCCTCCCTTTATAGGGCGTGTTTTCCTTGAGTTATGTAACAGCTCTCCTGTTTACATAAGGGCGTGTTTTCCTTGAGTTATGTAACAGCTCTCCTGTTTACATAAGGGCGTGTTTTCCTTGAGTTATGTAACAGCTCTCCTGTTTACATAAGGGCGTGTTTTCCTTGAGTTATGTAACAGCTCTCCTGTTTACATAAGGGCGTGTTTTCCTTGAGTTATGTAACAGCTCTCCTGTTTACATAACCTCTCAACCGCTAAGCATCCTGGGAGATGTAGTCCGTTTTCGCTGGTTACCGTTTTCCTCCCCTCGCATGACAGGAATTCTTGACAGTACATCCTCCCTCTCAGCGGCTCCCCACGGGTCCAGCGCTGGCAGGAAAACACCGATGGAACAAGGAGACCAAGCGCGGAGCATGAACCCCTTCAGCCGGTTCCCATGACTGCTCCTCCGGGCCATAGCCTTTCTACGCAACCAGGTACCACAGCTTCCCCCTGCGCCATTTGGACGCCCGTATGCCCGACACTTCATACTCCACCTCCGACTCCACGCATACCGGCCTGGGTGTCCCAGACGGCTTGGAGGGTGCTGGTTTGAGCAAGGATACATGAAAGACAGGGTGTATCCGCAATGACTGGGGCAAGCACACCTTCACGTTCACGGGACCCATACACTTGGTAATTCGATAGGGGCCCATGTACTTGGGATGGAACACACTGTTCTTTCGAAACCTCATGTTTCTTGTGGATATCCAGACGTAGTCTCCAGTGCGGTACAGTGGTCCGGGCCTTCTCTTCCTGTCTGCCGCAGCCTTGTATCTTCTCTTGGCCTCTATTAGGACAGCCCTTGAGCGCATCAACGTGTCTTTTATGTGTGCCACCCTGTCCGCTGTGGCGGGAATCCTGTCCTCTCTGAACGGATGTAGAAATGGCAAGAACCTGGGATGTTGGCCATAGTTGCTATAGAACGGAGATGACTGTGTGGAGCTGTGAGTGGCGTTGTTATAGGCTATCTCTGCAACCCATAGCAAGTCGACCCATTCTTCCCTGCCCTGGTCCACAAAACATCGCAGATACTGTTTGAGCGTTTGGTTCAGGCGCTCGGTTTGGCCGTCCGTTTGAGGGTGGTAGCTGGTGGACAGGGCGGTCTTAACATGCAGCGCAGTGCACCAAGTCTTCCAGAATTGCGCAGTAAACTGCGACCCCCGGTCCGACACGATCACCCCAGGTAATCCATGCAGTCGTACCACATTCTTTAGGAGTAGTGACGCCAATTCCCCGGCCGTAGGGACTCTCTTGCAGGGGATGAAGTGCCCCATTTTCGCCAAGTAATCCACCACCACCAGTATTGCCGTCATCCCCTGGTCTACCGGTAGGCCCACCACGAAGTCCAGAGATATGCTATCCCATGGTCTATCCGGGGTCGGAAGTGGATGTAAGAGCCCTTGGGTTCGGCCATGGTCGGCCTCCATGGTAGCACACGTAGGACACTCCTGTCCCCACCTCCTGACATCCACTCTCATGGTTGGCCACCAGAAATGCCGTCCCATGCTAGCCACCGTTTTTTCAAAGCCCAAATGACCTGCGCATGGAGAGTCATGGCACCAGATGAATGCTTGTTTCCTTAGCCTAGGCGTGGGTATCAATAGGCACCTGCCCTTCAGGGGTATCCCGTCCTTCAGCTGCCATTCTCTGTGACAGAGGAGCCACCTCCGCCATGCGAATGACCTGATCCCTCTCTTTATTCCCCTCAGGAAAGTATCCGGTTGGATAACCCCCAATACCATCCTCGGGGAAATGATGGAATGCTCGGTCGCAGGCAATGGTTCCTTAACTGCAGATTGACGGGACAGGGCGTCCGCCTTCCGGTTTTCCGTCCCCGGCCGATATGTGATGCGGAAGTTGAACCCCGCAAAGAAGATCATCCACCGCAGCTGTCTGGGAGAAAGGTGTCTTGTGGCCGTCATGAACTGTAGGTTCCGATGGTCCGTGTACACCGATACCACATGTCTTGCCCCCATCAACCAATGCCTCCATTCGGTGAAGGCGTCCTTGATAGCGAGAAGCTCCTTCTCCGCAATATGGTAGTTGCGTTCGGCGTCGTTGAGTTTGCGGGACATGTACGCAACGGGATGAAGCACCCCTGTGTCGTGGTTGCGTTGGGACAAGATAGCCCCCAGCGCCACATCCGATGCGTCCGCTTCCACCACGTAGGGGAGATCCGGATCGGGGTGAGCCAACACCGGCGCCTTACCAAAGGCGCTTTTCAGGGCCTCAAAGGCTGTGTTCGCTGCAGGAGACCAGACAAACTCCTTGGACTTTCTCAGTAGCTGTGTGATTGGGGCCACCAATCCTGAAAATCCATCTATAAACCGCCTGTAAAAGTTGGCGAAGCCAATGAAACTTTGGACGTCCTTCACGCTTTGGGGCACCGGCCATTCTTTCACCGCCTTGATCTTTCGTTCTGCCATCTCCTGTCCCTCTGGACTCAGCATCACTCCGAGGAATTCCACGGATGTGACGTGGAAGTCACACTTGCTGAGTTTACAAAACAGCATGTTTTCCCTCAGCTTTTGGAGCACAGCTTTGACGTGGTGTACGTGCTCCTCCACACTGGACGAATAGATGAGGATGTCGTCGATATATACGACCACGTAGATATCCAACTCCTCTCTGAATACCTCATTCAAAAAGTACTGAAAGGCTGCCGGGGCGTTGCACAGACCGAACGGCATGACGAGGTACTCAAAAAGGCCGAACCTGGTCTTAAAGGCGGTCTTCCACTCGTCTCCGTCCCTCATGCGCACCAGATGGTATGCCCCTTTCAAATCCAACTTGGTGTAGATACGAGCTTTCTTGACCTGTTCCAGAAGTACACTGATGAGAGGCAAGGGGTACCGATTCTTTACGGTTATCGCATTCAATGCCCTAAAGTCCACACAGGCTCTCAGCTCCCCATTAGCCTTCGGGATGAAGAAGAGTGGCGAGGCGGCCGGAGACTTGGATGGGCGGATGAATCCTAGCTTGAGGAGTTTATCCAGGTACCCCCGGAGATGCACGTTTTCAGGCTCCGTCAGGGCATACAGCCTGCCACTGGGAACGCTGGCACCTGGCACCAGGTCGATCTGGCAGTCAAACTGTCTATGTGGTGGTAGCACTTCCGCCTTCACCTCATCAAATACATCCTCAAAACTGTGATAAGCCTGGGGGAGAGCCACATCTTTTTCTGCCGCTGTAGCCACCGTCTGACTCCCGCTCTCATCTGCGTCAAGGGATACCGTTCTTATTCCACAATGCAGGATGCAATACGGTGACGTCAGTTCGATGCGATGTGTTGGCCAATCCACAGAGGGGTTGTGTTTCTGTAGCCACGGCAATCCCAATATGACGCCATATTGGGGCGCTCGGATGATGTTAAAATCGATTTGTTCCAAATGGTTCCTCCCACATCTCATCGGAAGGACCCCCGTGTGCTGCCCGATGGGCCCCGTCACCAATCGCCTTCCGTCTACAGCATAGACGTCTTCGGGTACAGCTTTGGGAAGAAGCACTAGCCCTAGCCTGCATGCCTCGTTGTGGTCCATAAACATGCCAGTGGCCCCTGAATCCACCATGGCCACAACGGGTATCCACTGGTCATGCACTCCCACGTGCACCGTGAGAAACAGGTGTCGTTGTCCCTTAGTGACCGAGTTGGAAAGTGAAGGGATGGATGAGTGACTCCGAGATGCCCCTTCTTTGGTCTGGGAGTCCTCTAGTTTTCCGCCGGTACGTCCACCACGGCTGTTACCGACCGGTTGGCCCGATAACGTGACGTCTTCGGTTTGGCAGGGCATTCACGTACGTAGTGGCCTTTTTTGCCACAATATAGGCACAATCCTTGTTTACGGCGTGACTCTTTCTCCGTGGCTGTGAGGCTCGCTCGTATTGCGCCGATGTCCATGGGTTCTCCCTTGGATGCGGTGGCGGTTTCAGGACTTCCCACTGTCACATAGGATGGAAGGGATTTTCCTTTTCTCCCATGATCCCCCTTTCTTTCACTTAGCCTATGTTCCAGCCGTAATACCAGGTTGATAAGGCCCTCACATGTCTTGGGTTGTGGGTCAATATGAGCCACGGCGTCCTTGAGCTCCTCGCACAGCCCGTGATGGAAGAGCACCGTCTGTTTAGCAACAGGCCACTTGGTTTCCGCAACCAGCCTTCGGAACGCGTTGAGATACTGCACCAGGTCGTTGGATCCCTGTCTCAACTCAAGCATTTCACAGTCCGCCGTGTACGAGTCAGCCCTTCTGTCGAAGACCTTCAGGAATTCCTCGCGAAAAGCACCCCAATCACATAAGATGGGGTCGTCCCTGCTCACCAGAGGTACGGCCCATTGTGCCGCGTTTCCAGCCAAATAGGATATAAGGAAAGCCACACGAGCCTGACTCGTGGGGAACGCCCTTGGTTTGCACGATAAATGTAGCGCCACTTGTGTGAGGAATACCTGCACTGTGTTAGGATCCCCACTGTACCTCTCTGGTGTTGCCAAGGGGACGGCTACCGGCATTTCCACTACTACTGCAGGGGTCTGGTTCGTGAGGGAGGTGCTGGGTGTGAGCGGGTCCAATTGGATAGCATCCAGTCTGGCTTTTACATCGGCTGTTTCTTGCCTGGAGGCAGCCAATTCAATTTGCACGGTCGCTAAAGCAGCCAGCACATCATCAAGTGTTGCCATGTCTGTTATCGACCGGGAGACAGTTAGTGTTTATTAAGGTCGGATATTTTGTAACGCCCTGAACGTCTCAGGATCGTTTAACAGACACGATAATGAGAACGCAACCACTTGTGAAGGTTTAGTTATTTTAATGAAGGCAAAAATAATACAAGGAATAAACAAAGGTTATAGTCACTGGAATCCTCCAGGCTAAGTACGTTACCAGCCCACAGCACGGATGGTCCTAACCGTCCTCTGCATATACGCCGATCCCGGCGTATGCCAACAGAGGGCAGAAATGAAATGGCCGACAATGCCAATCGGTAGGCTGTGAGGGGCATGAAGAGTGTTGGGGAGAATCGAGGAGTCAGGGAAACACCCAGCCGGGGTCTCTACCTGAAGGGAGCAGCCGCTCAACCTCTTCCTCAGACTGCACCGGGACGCGGAGTCACCTCCTGGTGATGCGTCACCGATACCCCAATCACAAGCAAAGAAGACTGAACCGAGAGCAGCCGCTCGATCGATCCCGTGGACTTCCGAGTCTGTAACGCGGCAAACACCTCCTGGTGTGCGTTACAGCTGGCAGTCCCTGTATCTCTGGTCGGGCTGGGAGTTACGACTCCAACCAGCAAAAGCGCCACTGCGCTTTGACTCAGCCGAGTCAAAAAGCGAAGCTCAATGGTTATCCGGTAGAGCTTCCGGGTCCTTCACAGGTGACGATGGGGCAAGACACGGCCCAGGGAGTAACGACTCGACCTATCTCCGTTCTTGCCTTACTGGAGCACCACTCCGGAACACTGCTCTTCACTAAGCAGGTACGTCGGTGTAAACACAATATCCGACAGCGTTGTACCTCCCGGTTCCTCCCTTTATAGGGCGTGTTTTCCTTGAGTTATGCAACAGCTCTCCTGTTTACATAAGGGCGTGTTTTCCTTGAGTTATGTAACAGCTCTCCTGTTTACATAAGGGCGTGTTTTCCTTGAGTTATTTAACAGCTCTCCTGTTTACATAAGGGCGTGTTTTCCTTGAGTTATGTAACAGCTCTCCTGTTTACATAAGGGCGTGTTTTCCTTGAGTTATGCAACAGCTCTCCTGTTTACATAACCTCTCAACCGCTAAGCATCCTGGGAGATGTAGTCCGTTTTCGTTGGTTACCGTTTTCCTCCCCTCGCATGACAGGAATTCTTGACACCTCGCAGGAACAATGGCCCCTGATCGACAGACAGGCTGCGCTCCGCCTCCTATCAGGAACAATGGCCCCTAATCGACGGACAGGCTGCGCTCCGCCTCCTCACAGGAACAATGGCCCCCGATCGACAGACAGGCTGCGCTCCGCCTCCTATCAGGAACAATGGCCCCTAATCGACGGACAGGCTGCGCTCCGCCTCCTATCAGGAACAATGGCCCCTGATCGACAGACAGGCTGCGCTCCGCCTCCTATCAGGAACAATGGCCCCTGATCGACTGACAGGCTGTGCTCCGCCTCCTTGCAGGAACAATGGCCCCTGATCGACAGACAGGCTGCGCTCCGCCTCCTTATAGGAACAATGGCCCCTGATCGACAGACAGCCTGCGCTCCGCCTCCTTTCAATAACAAAGGCCCCTGATTGACGAACAGGCACTGCTCTTCAGCTACATCTTGCAGCAGTGGTCTCTGCTAGACAGACTTATTGTTACCCACCTCCACTCTAGCATAGGAACACCGGGCAGAAAGTCTGGCGGACTTGCGTGCTGTCGTCCATGCCCAGTTTGTCACCCTCCCGTCCGTGGTAAAAATAAACCTGTGTTCTGCACAACAGAAGTGTAATAAAAAGATACACACAGTAACTGTATGAAGTGCAATTAGCCTAGTGCCAGCTGTTGTATTTTTTTAGGCTTCCGTCATAGGAAAGACTCGCACTACAGAGAGCTAGTCAAATACTACTGTTTCGGTTTCCATCTGGTCAGGAGTGCAGCGGGTTCTCACCTGACCTCTGTAGTTAGTAGGGATGCCGCCCATGTTGTAATGCACCGTTGGAAGGACTGGGATTGGTTCTTTCGTGACATCAACACCTGAAAAAATCATGGCAGTCTCAGAGATCCCTGGGAGACGCTTGGCCAGCTGCTGAGGTGGAAGATGGTGCAGCTGTAAATACACATGATCTTTGTCAGGACCACACCCTCTGGAAAAGGAGGCAAAGAAACCATGTTAGGAGAAAACACATCTGTATGAAGTACAGAGAATAAGACTGTCTGCAGCACCGCCCATCCTGTGTACAGTTTACATTAGACAGCTGCTAAGAATGACTCTGCAGGTCCCTGTGAGCATCTTGTGAGCGACCACTGACCCACCAACCCTTTCACTGGGCTCCTTACCGCAGTCAGAGGCCAAAACACCGCATAATCCTGGATGGGACTAAAGAGAAGGAGGTGAAGCTCCCCCGGAACGGCCTGCACTGGAGGCCACTCCGAGGCAAGCTGCTGCCGAACAAAGTAGAATTCAAAGGGATTTATAGTGTCCAGTCTTGGACCTGGTCAAGGGGTCAGAGACCGGCAAGGATGGACAACATTAAAGTCATCCAAGATGGTAGGCGGCTGCATCATGGCAGTAGAGGACAATGTTCAGAAGCACCCTTCGCAGAGACAGGCGGCAGATCTGTGCTATGGAAGCATGACCTCTCGGTATGGAGTGGACGCTTTTAGTGGGTTGATGGTGGTTCTCTGAACGTTTGGGCGCATCCTGTGGCTTTCCAGGTAACACTGCCCAATGGTTTCTCTGGGCCCAGTCTGGATTAGGAATTGTTCCATTCTGCCCCCATTACCAGCAGTCTGAGCAAGGGATACAATTAGGGCAGCCCAGCGAAGTACAAGCCTATTCTGGGTCATGTACGGTCGTCCACAGTGGGTCTGAAAAACACGTTTTTTAGGCTTTTCCTGAACTCGCTCCGAGACAGACCGAGGAACAAGGCCAAAGTTTCACAAGGGATCCATTCATGCAGTGCAGTTAATGTTTGTTGCAGAAGTCTAATTAAGAACCGTTTGCTATAATTAATGCAATAAAGTAATCTTAAAATCCAACCAATTAATTAAAGTTACTGAAGGTTTTTTTATTTTTTATCTTAGTGAACATGACAGTCGTGTGTCCAGTGATGGTCTCCCTGTTTACATAGACTGAGACCCTAGAGCTTGGCTTGCAGATGAGGGGCAAGCGAAGCGCACCTCTCTTTTCAAGAGAGTGGCTACTGCCTTCGCTACCCAGGCGGTGATAGACTGATGGTGGTGGCAGCATTATCCTTTAGTCGGGTATCTGTACCCTGGGCACCTCCTGGTAAAGTCTGTGCAGACTCCCCTATAGGGGTTCTTTGCACTTTGATTATGTCTGGGAGGCGTGTTTATTGAGATCAAGTGTGTTCACTAGGTGAGGATGGTCTGAGGAGCCATTCTGTTCAATGTACACAGAGCTGGACTCTAATGCTGGACATTGCAGCTCCTCCGTGCTGCCCCCTCATCCTTGTGGAGGTTTGGTGGGTTGTGGAAGACACGCAGTGAATGTGCCGGAAACATGCCCCCAGGATTGGGGGAGGCACCCGAGATTCAAAAGTAGCAGACCACTCCTTGGATGAGCCCGTCCATCGGGAAGTAACAAAAGACTGGCCTCATCGGCCATCGGTTTGTTCGACACTGTACTCCTTTTCTGTGGAGCCACACATCAGATTGAGTAAGCAGAGATCCAGGAGCTGGACTGCCACTCCCACTGCCACCTAGACCAGTGTCTGGACTTGAGAAGGAGTTTCTGTGACGGACCGCATGCAGAAAGGAATAGGTCAATGTGACGGAAGCAGCTGGGCTGCAGTGCCTCAATCCAAGGCGTTCACAGCCTCCCAGAAGAGAACCAACCATCTGCAAGAATGACTACGACTAATCAAGCGCTTTGAAGGCCAAGGAGACTTCAGACTGCTGCTCAAGATTGGGAAACTTGGAAAACATGGGAATCTCCTGACGGTCACTGAAGGCGAGACTGCTTCGTCCCTCAACCCTCCCCTGTGGGAGCCTGTGGGAGACTTCAGACTGCGCTCAAGATGGGGAAACTTGGAAAACATGGGAAGCTCCTGACGGTCACTGAAGGTGAGACTGCTTCGTCCCTCAATCCTCCCCTGTGGGTGACTTCAGACTGCTGCTCAAGATTGGGAAACTTGGAAAACATGGGAAGCTCCTGACGGTCACTGAAGGTGAGACTGCTTCGTCCCTCAATCCTCCCCTGTGGGAGCCTGTGGGTGACTTCAGACTGCTGCTCAAGATTGGGAAACTTGGAAAACATGGGAATCTCCCGACGGTCACTGAAGGTGAGACGGCTTCGTCCCTCAACCCTCCCCTGTGGGTGACTTCAGACTGCGCTCAAGATGGGGAAACTTGGAAAACATGGGAATCTCCCGACGGTCACTGAAGGCGAGACTGCTGCGTCCCTCAACCCTCCCCTGTGGGAGTCTGTGGGTGCTTCCAATTATCTGTAGCTGGTAACGATTGTCCTGTTGAAATACCAAGTCTTAATACCACAAGTGCGCTGTCCTCGCCCAGGACAGGTGAGCACTTGATTCTTTTTGGTGGTGGGACATTGGGCGGACCAGAAGCATTTGCCTTCACACCACCTGCTGCAGCCAAGTCCCTGCAATGTAACTACAGGAGTGTGCAACATGCTCCTAACTCCCGACGTTAATGGTTTCTATAGCGCTTAACCTCAAGGCCTAGAATACCGGTGGAGGTCACTGTGCATCTTACTTACGCGGGTCGTATATTTGCCTAGTCTGGATCGCAGTATTTTTCTTTTATAAAGTAAAGCACTGATGGGACATGGATCTTATTAGCTGGTATTACGGTGTAGAACCAACCTTGCCTCCTTGACAGCGCCTTCGACGCTGTCTCACTGCCCGGAGAGAGTGGAGTGTCGGAGAGGAGTTCTTTGCTATCAGTTTGGGTTCCAAGAATACTGCAGCGATGAACGACTCCTATTGACCCCAGTAACTCCCGAATGTTCTGACACACCAACAAATCTGACAAATAAGATTTCACTGTGTGCAAAGCACAGCCTTGCAGGGTCAAGGAAAGGCAGGCCTCCAAACATCTTCTCACCCACTTGCTATGGCGAGTCATCTTTTATCATGGCGAGCTATTTTCAGGGCGTACCGTTCCGTCCTCGTGAGATCGCTCCAGCTGGCAAATAACAGATGTGTTGTTTATTCAGAATGTGAATGAGCAATAGAATGGTCTTTAAATCGTTTTTTTTTTCTAATCACATTTGCTGTGTGTTCAAAGAGGTGAAATGTCAGCTTAGATCCTTTACAAATTGCTGGGCGCACTGATGATGGCTTTTCTACCTCGGACTGCAAAGTCAGCGGATTCTTTAAAGTGAAATGTCTGAAAAGCATGCTGGGGAACAGGAAGTGTGAAAAGGCGGGAGGTCCTTTTTTTCTAACGCTAACATTTAAATAGCTTGTAAATGAACAGTACCAAGATTTCTAAATATATCAGCAGTTAGGAAAACATATTTTATTTGAGAAATTTGATGGAAACAGAGACTTTAGTAGGATCCAAACACATCAGAACCCTTTACTTGGCGATGTGCAAACGATAAACCAGATTTCCAATGCTCATTAGTACACTGTGTAGTAAAACTGCACGTCACCGGAAATGCGGTTGCCATTTCAAAGGAATAACAATGATACAGGGTTTCGTTGGTTTTGAGGAAGATTGGCGCTCAGGCGTGTGCGACGTGGGTGTATCTAGAAAACGGTTAGTTACGGTGCTGACAGATCAGGGGAAACAAACCCAAGGAAATAACCCCTGCATCTGAGTGGGTCAAGACCCCCCCCCCCCAATAGCTAAACATGAAGTCCTGTGCACACGTGTTAGGGTAACGCTTTGGGTATGCCCAATGTAGATCAAACAGATATCAAAATCTCATGTTTTTTGAAATTATAAAGGTCGGCATCAGGTGTATCGTAAGCAAATTTTCTTTATATATGTAAATTCGGACCAATACACAACGAAAACAAATCAGCCGACACGTGTTTCATCACAACGTGTAGCGTAATGACTCTTCAGGGCTGGGAAGGACACAAAACAAAAGAAATCAGTCGAAGAAATAAGAAGGGAGAAAGAGGGGGGCAAAAACAAAACGTTAATACCAACGTGCTCCAATGAGCCACTGTGATTCAAATCTATTAAGAGGTGAGCAGAAGCAACAAGTGAAAACCACTGATATGTGATACGTAAAAAATACATTTGGTGACTTGACTGAACAGAACCACTAGGACTAGTGGAGTAGTCGTTTAAGACAGAGCGATTGCGACTACGAAGATGAGCACAGAGAAAAAATAATAATAATAAATGGCACAAATATATATATATAGGAGTTAAGGGAGAGAACAGAAAAACCATGATTCACGAAGTACAGAGGCCATAACCACAGTTCAAACGCTATTCAAAATATTAGTGTGAAAGTTGAAATGTTAAATCACAATCAACGGTATGGAAGAAAAAATGCCGGGAAACAACCAGGTTGAAAAAGATCAGCTGAGCATCCTGGTGAACGAGGTAGGACTCATGAGGCAGAGTGCAACTGTTCAAAATTTATACAGGAGAATAACATGGCATAATGTTTACAATCAGCATTTGTTCTCAATGACCATAATTATACAGGAGGAATCGGGCATGTAATAAGTATAATTCCACGATCTATGGATGCATTCTTGGTTCCACAACTATTAAATAAAAGAGGGGGTTGTACTCTAGTGTATCGAAGTGTAAGACTATGGCATAGCATAAATTCATACAAGCAAGAGAAAGTCAACAGCTCAAATTAAAACGAAAATTATTAATGACAGCAGAGATAAGGTGAAGAAAGAAAGAAAAGAGTATAAGCTGGACAAAAATACCTGTTTGTGATGTATGGAAAAAAAGCGGAGCCGAGTAGCGGCACGGGTAAGGTCAGAGCACGGCAGAAGGGAGGTGGGAACCTTCCTTCGTAGAATGAAGAGCGGTAAGCCAAACAAACCGAACGGGTGCGTAGGGTTACAATCTGGTCTGAAATAAGGAATGGAGGCGAAAGCGATATAGTTAGGCAAGGGGAAGGCAAAGGTTGGTGTTAAACGCCGGGCTAGTGGAGCTATGGCTTACCAGAGTGAGTAGGATCTCGTGTGCGGAATCTGCGTGTTCTCCAGTGTGAGGGACACGAACTTCAGTGAAAACCGGAAGTTAAGTAAGGAGGCGCGGGTTGGAAGTCACAAAGACTAGAGCGAGTAGAAGCGGTCCGGTTTAAGAAAACCGGAAGTGAGGATAGGACAGATCGTAACAAAGGGTAATGTGAAGAGGAACCAGAGCAGAACGCGGTGTGTGAAACTAAATTAAATTAAAAAAAAATAGTAAAAGTAATAATAAAACGTGATGCTAACAAGTGCGTGTGGAAGCGCGATGAGTGAGGATTGACATGGAGGGATGCAAGTGCATAACAGTGGGCTCGGTAGAAACCCAGACCGAAGTTACAGAAGATAGGTAAAATAGATAAATCAGGTTTGCAGAGAGAGGCGTAGAGAATACAGAGTACTCACAGGGTTGGCGGAAAAGAATGACATAATAGATTTGGAAGATTGAAAATAACAAAGTCAAAAGGAGAAATGAAAAGGTGCAAAATTGAATGGAGTAGTACATATAGAGATCTCTGAGCAAGTATGCAAAAGGCTAGGGCATAAAAGGAATTCAGAAACAAAGGTGCACAGCGTCAAAAGAGAAATAATACAAGTGGTATATGCATCTTGTTCAAACGATAATCGGTGTGGGAACAAGGCATAAACAATATCATTCGTTAAAGTTAGGAACATGTGGAACTGAGATAAAGTACAATGATAACAATGATGAGTGAAATACGGACTGTATATGGGAAAGATCTAGGATCATGTCGCTATGTGTGAGGCCATCAGATACCTAGCATCCTCCTTGTGCATAGCTCTGACATGCTCACTGATGCGTTCTTTCAGACATCTGATCGTGCTGCCTACATATGGTTGTTTACAGGTATATTGTAGAATGTATACAACAAAAGTGGAGTTGCAATTGATGTTCTAGGTGATGTGGTATTTTTTACCATTCCAGCTGCTGAATTCTTTAGTACCATTCATAGCCCATTTACAGATTCTGCAGAATGTACCTGTAAACAACAATATGTAGGCAGCACGATCAGATGGCCTCACACATAGCGACATGCAAGACACAAGGTCCACGAAAGAGTCTATCCTTCTTCAGAATAGACACCACCAGAAACAACATCAGAGGTGGAAATCGAGAATTGACACTAAGGAGACAAGAAGCATCATGGATTATGCGTCTACAGTCGGTCAAACATGGCCTCAACATTGACCAGGAGCTACAATACTTTTTGGGATCCTAGATCTTTCCCATATACAGTCCGTATTTCACTCATCATTGTTATTGTACTTTATCTCAGTTCCACATGTTCCTAACTTTAAAGAATGATATTGTTTATGCCTTGCTCCCACACCGATTATCGTTTGAACAAGATGCATATACCACTTGTATTATTTCTCTTTTGACGCTGTGCACCTTTAATGTTTCTGAATTCCTTTTATGCCCTAGCCTTTTGCATACTTGCTCAGAGATCTCTATATGTACTACTCCATTCAATGTTGCACCTTTTCATTTCTCCTTTTGACTTTGTTATTTTCAATCTTCCAAATCTATTATGTCATTCTTATCCGCCAACCCTGTGAGTACTCTGTATTCTCTACGCCTCTCTCTGCAAACCTGATTTATCTATTTTACCTATCTTCTGTAACTCCGGTCTGGGTTTCTACCGAGCCCACTGTTATGCACTTGCATCCCTCCATGTCAATCATCACTCATCGCACTTCCATACGCACTTGTTAGCATCATGTTTTATTATTACTTTTACTATTTTTTTAAAATTTAATTTAGTTTCACACACCGCGTTCTGCTCTGGTTCCTCTTCACATTACCCTTTGTTATGATCTTTCCTATCCTCACTTCCGGTTTTCTTAAACCGGACCGCTGCTACTCGCTCTAGTCTTTGTGACTTCCAACTCGCGCCTCCTTACTTAACTTCCGGTTTTCACTGAAGTTCGTGTCCCTCACACTGGAGAACACGCCGATTCCGCACACGAGATCCTACTCACTCTGGTAAGCCATAGCTCCACTAGCCCGGCGTTTAACACCAACCTTTGCCTTCCCCTTGCCTAACTATATCGCTTTCGCCTCCATTCCTTATTTCAGACCAGATTGTAACCCTACGCACCCGTTCGGTTTGTTTGGCTTACCGCTCTTCATTCTACGAAGGAAGGTTCCCACCTCCCTTCTGCCGTGCTCTGACCTTACCCGTGCCGCTACTCGGCTCCGCTTTTTTGCCATACATCACAAACAGGTATTTTTGTCCAGCTTATACTCTTTTCTTTCTTTCTTCACCTTATCTCTGCTGTCATTAATAATTTTCGTTTTAATTTGAGCTGTTGACTTTCTCTTGCTTGTATGAATTTATGCTATGCCATAGTCTTACACTTTGATACACTAGAGTACAACCCCCTCTTTTATTTAATAGTTGTGGAACCAAGAATGCATCCATAGATCGTGGAATTATACTTATTACATGCCCGATTCCTCCTGTATAATTATGGTCATTGAGAACAAATGCTGATTGTAAACATTATGCCATGTTATTCTCCTGTATATATTTTGAACAGTTGCACTCTGCCTCATGAGTCCTACCTCGTTCACCAGGATGCTCAGCTGATCTTTTTCAACCTGGTTGTTTCCCGGCATTTTTTCTTCCATACCGTTGATTGTGATTTAACATTTCAACTTTCACACTAATATTTTGAATAGCGTTTGAACTGTGGTTATGGCCTCTGTACTTCGTGAATCATGGTTTTTCTGTTCTCTCCCTTAACTCCTATATATATATATTTGTGCCATTTATTATTATTATTTTTTCTCTGTGCTCATCTTCGTGGTCGCAATCGCTCTGTCTTAAACGACTACTCCACTAGTCCTAGTGGTTCTGTTCAGTCAAGTCACCAAATGTATTTTTTACGTATCACATATCAGTGGTTTTCACTTGTTGCTTCTGCTCACCTCTTAATAGATTTGAATCACAGTGGCTCATTGGAGCACGTTGGTATTAACGTTTTGTTTTTGCCCCCCTCTTTCTCCCTTCTTATTTCTTCGACTGATTTCTTTTGTTTTGTGTCCTTCCCAGCCCTGAAGAGTCATTACGCTACACGTTGTGATGAAACACGTGTCGGCTGATTTGTTTTCGTTGTGTATTGGTCCGAATTTACATATATAAAGAAAATTTGCTTACGATACACCTGATGCCGACCTTTATAATTTCAAAAAAACATGAGATTTTGATATCTGTTTGATCTACATTGGGCATACCCAAAGCGTTACCCTAACACGTGTGCACAGGACTTCATGTTTAGCCATTTCAAAGGAACACGTGCTGTTTGTAAATGACAGTGTGCGCCAGATTATGCTTTAGTAATAGGCTTATTAAAAGTGAGAGTGTTGGTGAACTAAGAGGCAAGTTGGGTCAGGTTTACCTTCTAACTGGGCTAGATTCTTATTACACATGGAGCAAACGTTTAGTCTATGGAATTACCAGTTTTCTGCACAGGAGAGATGCTGAACTTACAAGTGCTTTCATGTGTGATGATTCAGAAAAAGGCAGGTCGGTGGAATACAATATTTGCCCATGATCACTTTTAAGACCATTTTATGGGTGAAGAGCATTACAGTTAGGCTGAATAGATCATTCAGGTCTGCAATAGGTGGAATGCATTACTAGGTAAGCTTTCAGAATGTACTCAAGCCTCGACATAACAAGGAGTATTTTAATGTGATCACACAAAGCATAGAATGGACACTAAATAATCCCCACAGCCGTTTAAGGTGGGCATACTGGTGCCTCCCTGAATGGAATACCCGACTCCCTTGGTTCCGTCTAGTGGGGTTGGTTGTTCCCTCTTCTATACTAGAGGCAATGCCCAGATGTGGCTATGCAACCAACTTTATGCCTCACCATAAGATTCAATGCTAGTAGCTTTTAGATGCTAGGTTTGTGAATGTCCCCAGAAGTACCGAAGTCCTGGAACCGTAATACCTGACCCAATGGCAGTTGGTAATCCTGGAAAGACCGGTCCAGGACGCTCCTTCAAAGCTCAAATCTTCCAGTGTTGAGAGCCCGTGAACTTCTCGCGATGAAGTTTCGGGTTCCTCAGATGGACTAGTCGGGGTCAGATCTGTTCGCCCACCTCCTGCAGCGATCAGTCAGCATTCCTTCAAAATTCCTTAGAACAATGAACAGGCGTAAGAGCCCCGACACATGGTGGCCAGCAGACCTACCCCCACTTAAGGACAACAGTCTTATCATAGTGGTCTCCCTTTCTGCTGACGTAGGGGCCCACACCAGCAACAGCGCCCTGCACAGTGGTGATGGACTGCACTTCACTGTGGCCCCCTGCCTGGCGACGTGAGTGGTTGCATAGTTTGGTGCACACAGAGGAGATGTGCCCCCCTCTTCTCCCTCCCCACCCCCAGTCACACGGGGTCGCAGACTTTGGCAAGATGGGGCTGGCAGGTCACATTCCTGCAGCAGTTCTGGCTGGACTGGCGTCTCGAATCCCTCGCTCACTGGGATCCACTCGCCAGGATCGCCACTGGTCGGCGCTCTCTCCAGGCACTCTCGTTCTCCTCAAAGGAGCCCCTAGTCTCAAAAGGCAGGTAGAAGGCTGGTGCTTGAGGCTCAGGGCGAGTGGTCTTTACTTCCTGGGTGATATTCACTCCCCCAGCAGGGATAGTAGCAGACCTTGGTCCCTAGTCCTGGTTCAAGCAGCTAGAAGTCTGGACGATCTTCTGTCTCATGATGAACAGTACGGCTGAACCTCTTATTGGACTCTGACTGCCACCTCCACAGTACAGCTCCAGGCACAAATGTGTTGCAGAGTCTGATCCTTTGAAATTCGGGTGGTGGGCTCCGCTCCTTGAAGCGCTCTCTCCTCTACACTGCCCTATGTCAAAGGGACGGTCTGCCACAGCACGAGTGACCCCAATTTCAAATGACAGGCTCCAGTTCGAACGTGTTCCTCAAAAATGATCCGTCTTAAATTAGATTTGAACATATACAGTGCGAGGGGAGAGTGTACTGAATATTCCTCTGGAGTACAGGTTTGCATTTACAGTAAAGAATCAACTGGACTTGGAATGCATCAGAATTTCCAAATGTTTTTCTAGAATGCAGACTTCGTATATTTAAAACGAACATGAAGGGAACATGAAGGGAACATGAAGGGAACATGAAGGGAACATGAAGGGAACATGAAGGGAACATGAAGGCTGCTTGGACTGAAATTACGCTCTATAAGCAACACTCACCCATCCCTTTTCAGTTCTACCTACAGCCGTCGAAGCGGCGTTTTTATGCCTTCCCAATCCTGCCATTTAACTTCTACATCATCCCTTCTGCACATCTAATTACAGCCTCTGGTTTTCAGTACAAAATGTATGTGCATTGCTTTGAATTCTTCAGGATTTCCCCAGTGCTTTGTTGTTTAATATAGCCTTAAAGCCCGTCGTAGCGGGCTATATTAGCTATTAAAGGCCCGCCACAGCAAGGCCAGAGAAGAGGGACTTTAACAAGGCAGCAGGACTTCAATAGCCAGTATAGCCCTGCTACGAAGGGCTATAAGAACATTCTGCCACTAGAGGGCAGAATGTTCTAACAAAGGCTCCAGGGAGCGCGAGGGGATTGAACTCCCCTCAGGCTCCCTGAAGCCTATGTTTACAGCCTCAAAGAAACATTGGACCGTTGGCGCTCCGGGCTTCTACCAGCCATTATAAGCCCGGAGCACTCCGTTGTTTTCAATTCCGCTCCCAACATTCCAATGTTCTAATAGCGATTAGACCCTGGATGACAATGAAGTACTAAAGCCAGCCAGGAGGAACATTTACGGGTAAATCTATAGTCGATGGATATGGACTTCTGGCCTCCTTAGATCAGTGATGGGCCCTCTACAGTCCAATCAGTGAGCACACGGGTGTAGGAAGGTGGATATCTGACTATGGTTACCCCCAAATTTTTGCCTAGTGTCTAGCTGGTTTTTCGACTTAGTTGGCTTGAGATCCTGCCATTCAGGACCTCAGCCCATCTGCTCTCTCTTTAAAATGGACTCCATGTACCCTAGGTACATACCCAATTGGTTGGATCACCCTGTGAGCCCCTGTACCAGTGTACACTAGGTACCCAGGGCATTGGTGTATCTAAGGCCTGCCAGGGGCTGAAGCATATATTATGCCACCCCAGGCTTGGCCTAACAAATTTGACACAGCTGGGGTAAGTTGGTGTAACCACCTCTTACTTAGGTGTAGTATACCTATACCTAACCTTAAATGGGACACCTGGTAACCTATAAGTCACTCCTATGGCAGGCCTTAACAATCCTGAAGGCAGAGTGCTTGGTTCCATGTGAGATGGTGCTCTGGCATGAGCTGAGCCTGTCTGCAGTGGTCGGAACAACTTCCTTCTACTGTTTCCAGATATCGTCATACCATATACTCTTAAGTGCATTATGAACCTCGCGGTTAAATGCTAACTTTGGTTTGGCTTTATCAAAACATGTCGAGTAAGGTGTCATACGAATTGGAATACTAACCCCTCGCCAATTCTGGCGACGGGGTTAGCATTCCACCCTTCTAGAGGGACACGACATGTACAGTACCTGAAACCCGGGTAAAATCAGACATAGCCTCAGCTCCACAAAATGGATGCTGCCACCACAGACACAAGTCTGCCCTCCTGCTGCTGGGAGTCCTTCCAGCTTGGGAGGTGTGGACAAAGGGTTTCCTGCCAGGGGAGGTGCGTTCACCACCCCAGACAGGATTTTGTGTATTGGTCAGGTAGGGCTTGAAAGAAACCAGACATGCCTGAGGCTCACAAGGAGCCTCGGTGCATATGCCAGTTCA
Source organism: Triturus cristatus (assembly GCF_964204655.1). Classification (NCBI taxonomy): domain Eukaryota; kingdom Metazoa; phylum Chordata; class Amphibia; order Caudata; family Salamandridae; genus Triturus; species Triturus cristatus. The sequence continues at coordinate 1,091,556,021 of NC_140588.1, read as the reverse complement.
AACCGGTCCTGGGGCACACCAGTCCCGGGCCTGGGGCGAGCTGGACAAAGGATTGGGGGTGTAACCACCCCCCTTCCTGGTCCCACCCATAGGGAGGGACCTAGCAGGTAGTCCGGCCCCTAGAATCCGCTTAAAGGTAGGAGCTGTGTCCTAAGACTTCAGACATCCTGGAATCAACTTGAAATTAAGAAGAAGACGGGAACTTCGACGCTCTGCCGCACAGAGGACTGAAGCCAATCTCCCCTGTGGTCAGGGAGTGACCACCTTGCTAACGCAAGCACCATCCAGCGAATCAACGTCTGCTTTGCCGCCGCCTCCCGCCGGAGCCCGAGCCCAGAGACTGACAAGACCTGGACCTCCAGACCTCTCACCGCCCGATCCACAGTCCCTGAGAAGAGGAGACCCGTGGAGGCACCGAGACACGTGGAGCCAGCCATCTTGAAAAGACCACGACAAGCTGCAAGCGCAACAACCGAGGCTCCCTCCAAGTTGTGCTTTGGGATCTGAGAAGCCCAACACCCGAGCAGCATCTGCACCAAAGGTGAGCCCTCCAGCATCTCCACGATCTGCGTGGGGCCCTTCTGCATTTTGCCACTCGACGCGCCTAACCGGTTGCTGGCCCGCTGGCTAGTGGCCATCTTGGCGACGAACTTCAAAAACTACACCGCTGGTCTGGTTGCTCCAGACTGGCCCTTGCTCCCCTCCAAAGGAGCAATCCCTCTGACCTTGCTGGTCAGAACCATCAGCTTATTTCGTTTTCCACAACAATTGCTTTTGCCAAGGCTTGTTTGCTTCGATCAAGTCGCTGACACCGCCGACAGCGAGAGCCTGCGTGGGACAGCTCGTGACTCGACTCCTGGACGTCGTCGACCTTCAGGGACCACGTGGCTGCAGAGACAAGCTACACCTTCCTTCCTGTTTGCACCCGACATCGCCTGGTACCCACCTGGTGCCACGCTGGTCACTGTGAACACTGTCCCCTCTGCTTACAGGTCTTCAACATCTCCGATCCACTCTTGGATCCACTGCATCTCTTCGGACCGGCCGCCTGCAGCATCTTTGTCCACAGGCTCCATTGAACAGATAGAAGAAACCCGACGCACTTCGACGCCTATGCACCCGCTTCCTGTGGGTGAGGTAAAGCTGGCACTCCGGTGCCCAAGTGTAGAGAATCATCTCTAGTGTCTGTGTTTCCAATCTTAAGTTCCTAGTCCATCCGGAAGATCCTCTTTGCAGTAACTTTGTACTTTTTACGCACCCATTGAAAACCTATGGGAGCTCGCGTGTGACTATTTGCTCTGCACACGCAGCCCGTGGACCTCCTGGTCACTAACTGAAGTTAGCTCCTAGTAGGCCCAGCGATTCTAGAGGCCCTAGGCCTTTTCCCTTTTCTGTTCGTGGTACTTATACCACTATTTTAGTATATGGTTTGAGCGGCCACCAGGGCCTATCCATATAAAGTGCAACTTCTGTGTATTCTACTGTAATCTTGTTTGACGATTTGGGCTCCTGTGCTCATAAAGAGTCTAGGAGATACTTTGAGAAATAAATACATATATATTTTGAATATATATCTGTGTGGTGTCCTTTCATTGGTATAAAAGGGGGTTACATTTGGTAAAACAGCCTGTTTAACACGTTTCACGAGTTTAGCCTCAAAGACTGCTTAGCCTACGCTACCACTAGGGCAGCTAGTCCGAAAAGGTTGACTTACAACCACACCATAAGGGTTGCTTGGCATGGTACAAGGTGGTCACTTTAACTAGTGAACATCATATACCAGGCCAACTTCTCACAACGGGGTGCTCTACTTTTGCCCCTTTTGGACAATCAAATCTCTGTGTGACTTGGGGCTTATTTAGATTTTGGCCGATGGGTTACTCAGTCACAACGGTAACGAATATGCCGTCCGCTGAAACAAATTTCGTGGATACAATGGGACTTCCATTTCGGCAGACTGTTGTAACAGAGCAACCCGTCCGCTGAGATCTAAATCCGGCCCTTCGGCTGCACACTTTCAATAATTCAACGTTTCAGGAGTGCCCCAATCACTGCAGGAATTTAACTCGTCTTGGTAATTGTCTTCTCCAAATGGAGGCATTGCTCGGCTGTTTAAATGCCATGAGGCACAGTATGAAACCGCTGCAGGTTAACCAGAACCAACCAACCAGACTAGCATATGGGCTCATGAAATCAGATCTTAAGTTCCTTGGCGAGTTAACAATCAAGGAGATGATCCCTCCTAAAGTCCTGGTTCTTATTTGGAAACCAGTTCAAAGAGTTCGTCCTAAATACTTGACAAGTCTCCAATATGCAAAAATATACTAGAGAAATCTGCTCAGCAGCTGACCTTCAGCTGGCCTCCGTTAGACAGCAATGTAAGTGGTTTGGTGGCAGGACGCGAAGCGTAGTTGGAGTTGCACTAGGGAAGGCATTCCTGTCTGACCGTGGTTATATTCGTACTCTTACTCCCTTGAAGCATACGGTGAAAGACTATCTCTGGAGGTTTGTGTCTTGTTATGTATTCAGTGGTTGGCAGTTTTGCCATTTCATGTTTTAGGCTGTATTTTGTTGTGTATTAAGTAATCAAAGTACTTTAATAAATTCATACATTCAGAAATATAAATTCCAAAACAGTGAACACTTCAAACTGTTCCACAAACCTTCCTTCGCGGATTTCAATGGTTATAGAACGGGAAACAACATCTCGCGAAGCCAGATCCTTTGCGACAGGGGCATATCTTTCCATAAAGCGTTCCCCCTCGCTGTTCACGAGCATGCCTCCTTCGCCACGAGCCCCTTCAGTAATGAGACAGCCAGCACCATAGATACCTTTATGTGGGAGAGACAACATACATGAACTGTTGAATCAAGGCGATCTAATGATGTGCATTCAACTAAGCCTTCAAGGGTTGCGGGTTGGACAGCGAAGAGGATGATCGAGGCAGCTAGTGCCCAACAAACAGATCCCTCCTCTGTGCCTTCTGTAGGCATCAGAGCTGCCGACTCTTACCTGGATGGGGACACCTCTCATATGTGGACATCCTCCCGACTGACAACATGTGAAGATCCGGCACCCAGGAGTTAGGACCAGGATCAAAACTTAAATTACTTCACAAACGGCCCTTAAGGACCACTGGAGTCATGCGACACCAGAAGACACATTATGCAGCACAGAGGACTAAGGTGCACGGAAAAACCGATCAGGAGAAATGTTTCGAGTTTAATTATTATCTACCTATTTCAATAGAAGGATTGACACAAAATGTCTCAACATTTTAGAAGATAAAGATTTTGTAATTAAGTAACTGTTCTAAATGGTATTCGCACGTAAATGAATAGTGCTGATTTGCATGGAAGCAATAGGACACAATTCTATTTACAGTGCACTTCCAACTTCCCAAAATAAAATAATTTGTTTAATACCTAAACAATATTGCACTCAGAAGTTGGAAACCCATTTAATACAAGATGTATCGAATATAAACGGGCAATCTGTGTAAAACACAAGGAACTTTATGCCAATTTCAAGTCACATTAATAACAAAATAAGTGGCTGTGCCTCTGGGCATGCCATTTAACTTTTAAAAAGTAACTTGTGGAGCTCAGTTCTGGGTTTAGTCGGACTACACAAAAAAGGGAAGCAGCGGTATTCAACAAGAAGTACAAGTGTCCCATTAGAAAACAGTGAGAGTCAAAAGGTAAGACCTTAAATTTAAGTGACATGCCAAGGGTCTTCTAAACGCCATGTACCCACTTGAAGAACCGGAGGCCTTGAGAAGAAGGCACGCTAAGCACGACTTCGTATGCATAGTGAAACACAGCGCGGTCATAAAAAAAGGGATTATCCTTTGCACGCGGTTTGAATTACATGTAGTAGGACAACCCACTTCCCAGTCCAATAATCTAGGACTTCAATGTTAATTGGATGGGCAAAATATTTATAACATAACATTATCAATTGAATAACTTAAGATATAGCAATGAACAGGTAAAAGGTGGCCAATCACCTGCTGCAGAGTGCCAGCAGCAGAGCTGCATTCTGTGAACAGCATTTGAGTAACTTTTTCTTTTAAACATCTTTTTATTTATTAAAGATAGGGCAAAACAGATTCATACCTATGAACACATAGTGCAGTTGGTTGGTACAGTTTCTTATTACCATTGTACACGTCTCTGTTACAGTTATTACATGATGGCTCACACCTGACATCCCTCTCACGCGGCCGCATCTCCTCCCCCTTTCAGCTCAAGTGTTCCTCACTCGGTACCTCCGGTGGTTCACAGAGAAAGCTCCTGTACTTATTCCAGGCTCCCCACACCTTCCCCCACTTCTGGGGACAGCCCCGGTTAACATATGCAGCCTTCTCTGCCACCATGGCTTCGTCCATGTCCCCACACCAGTCACCAATCGTTGGTAAGCATCTGGAGCCCCACAGTCTAGCTATATTCCTCCTGGCAACCATCATACCCAAAGTCGCCCAATCCTGTGCTGGGTGATTTAAATCGTTAGGTTCCCATTTATTTAGCAAACATCTTTTAGGCTCTGGTGCCACCGACACCTCCACCGTTTGCGAAATGGTCCTCATCACTGCCCCCCAGTAAGTCATGATCTTCGGACATTGCCATAGAGTGTGGTAAAAGTACCTTCCTCCCCGCACTCACTCAGGCAATACGGATGGAGGGCATTCCCTATTTTATGCAGGGTTAATCTAGTGTCGTATACCCAGTGTAGTATCTTCAGTTGTATTAGTCTTAATCTCGAGGGTATTGCAACTTCCCGCGGTGATGAGAGTGCCACCTGCCAGTCTGTGTCGTCGAGTCCCCTAGTTCCACGGACCATTTGTCCTTCAGTGCCTGCGTTGGGTCCGGTTGGTTATTAATTAATTTACGATAAGTAAAAGAGGTGGCCTTTTTCATCATGTAGTCAGTTGGAGGCCTATCTTCTAAGCGGGATGCCTCTGGTAAAGGGGACGTTTGGCGGTATAACTGCTTGCGATGCATGTCTAATCTGCATATACCTGAATCGTTCAGAGGGTGCGAGTTCGTATTGGTCTTTTAGGAGCTTGAACGTAATCACCCCGCCCTTAACCCATAGGTCACCTACCGTTGAGATTCCCATTACATCCCAGTTATTGAATCCCTTGATTTTTCTGAGTCTTCCCAGCCACCGCGTATCCCAGAGTGGAGTAAGTTGTGTGATAACCCCATGCCATCCCAATTTTTTCTGTACCGAGTACCATATGACCACTGTGTGTGCCGTCGGGCCAATCAGTGGGTTAGCTCGTTTTCGATTGTATAAGGCCGCCATGACACCTCCGTCTCCTAGCACATATCTGTCCGCTTGAAACGCAGGGTCGGTCTGTGGGGCGTGAATCCATTGATTTAGGATTGTCAACTGTGCAGCCCAGTAGTACAGTTGTATGTTGGGAAGTGCTATACCCCCATCATACCAGCTCTTAACCAGTTTGTTCATTGCAATACACACTGGCTTGTTTCCCCAAAGTAGACTAGATACCTCAGTCGCTATCATTTTAAAATAGCTCGCCGGAAACGGAGTGTTTTCTAAGGTATAGAGAAACCGTGGGAGCTCCATCATTTTAAAGAGTGCGGCCTTCCCAAGCAGCGTCAACGGCAATGTATGCCAGTGCGTTGTGTCCTGTTTTAGCCGGTCTAGGGGGGGGGGGCAGGGGGGGGGGGGGGGAGGGGGCAGTACATTTTTTTAATAGAATTCTTCAGACCTAGGCGTCACATAGATGCCCAAATATTTGAAGCCCTCCATCGGGACTAGGAGATCGCATTCTTTAGGAAGGTGTGGTGTCGGCCCAGACAGCACAAACAAAACCGATTTAGACCAATTAATAGTGTAGCCAGACACTCTCCCATAATTTTCACAGACGTTCAGTAGCACCAGAATGGAACGCCTCGGGGAGGCCAGATACAGCAAAACGTCATCTGCATACAAGGAGATACGGTCCTCACATCCCATCGCCCACTTGAGTCTCCTGATGGTCGGTTCCCACCTGATCAATGCTGCCAGCGGCTCTAACACAAGGGCAAACAACAAGGGGCATCCCTGGCGAGCACCGCGTCCTAGCTGGAAGTCCTCTGACATGTGACCATTGGCGGTAACATGTGCTAGTGGTTTCGAGTACAACAGGTGTACCCATGCACAAAATCCCAGAGTGGAGTAAGTTGTGTGATAACCCCATGCCATCCCAATTTTTTCTGTACCGAGTACCATATGACCACTGTGTGTGCCGTCGGGCCAATCAGTGGGTTAGCTCGTTTTCGATTGTATAAGGCCGCCATGACACCTCCGTCTCCTAGCACATATCTGTCCGCTTGAAACGCAGGGTCGGTCTGTGGGGCGTGAATCCATTGATTTAGGATTGTCAACTGTGCAGCCCAGTAGTACAGTTGTATGTTGGGAAGTGCTATACCCCCATCATACCAGCTCTTAACCAGTTTGTTCATTGCAATACACACTGGCTTGTTTCCCCAAAGTAGACTAGATACCTCAGTCGCTATCATTTTAAAATAGCTCGCCGGAAACGGAGTGTTTTCTAAGGTATAGAGAAACCGTGGGAGCTCCATCATTTTAAAGAGTGCGGCCTTCCCAAGCAGCGTCAACGGCAATGTATGCCAGTGCGTTGTGTCCTGTTTTAGCCGGTCTAGGGGGGGGGGGGGGGGGGGGGGTGCGGGGCAGTACATTTTTTTAATAGAATTCTTCAGACCTAGGCGTCACATAGATGCCCAAATATTTGAAGCCCTCCGTCGGGACTAGGAGATCGCATTCTTTAGGAAGGTGTGGTGTCGGCCCAGACAGCACAAACAAAACCGATTTAGACCAATTAATAGTGTAGCCAGACACTCTCCCATAATTTTCACAGACGTTCAGTAGCACCAGAATGGAACGCCTCGGGGAGGCCAGATACAGCAAAACGTCATCTGCATACAAGGAGATACGGTCCTCACATCCCATCGCCCACTTGAGTCTCCTGATGGTCGGTTCCCACCTGATCAATGCTGCCAGCGGCTCTAACACAAGGGCAAACAACAAGGGGCATCCCTGGCGAGCACCGCGTCCTAGCTGGAAGTCCTCTGACATGTGACCATTGGCGGTAACATGTGCTAGTGGTTTCGAGTACAACAGGTGTACCCATGCACAAAATTTAGGACCGAAGCCCAGATGCAGAAGGACTGCAAATAGGAAGGGCCATTCCACCATATAAAATGCCATACGGGCATCCAATGATAGAATAACAGCTGATTCTTGGATATAGGGTATACGGGCTATCACCCCATGAAGGCGCCTCAGGTTAAGAGCCGTATTGCGACCTGCCATAAATCCGGATTGATCTGGGTGTATTAGGGCCGTCATGTGCGGGGTCAGTCGAATCGCCAAAAGTTTGGCGAGTATTTTAGCTTCCGCATTAATCAATGATATTGGGCGATATGAGGCATAGTCCTCAGGCGGTTTCCCAGGTTTAGGAATAACCACTATGGTGGCCGTTCTTTGGTCCCGCGGGAGCTCACCTGCATCTAAACTTTCAGTATACATTTTTAACAGGTGGGGGGAGAGTGTTCCCGCCATCCTCTTATAATGCTAGATAGGTATGCCGTGAGGCCCTATCGCCTTCCCCGTCTGCAAAGACTCAATTGCTAACTGTAGTTCTTCTGTCGTGAGGTCAGCTTCGAGCTTGCTGGTCGCCTCTGGTGTTAATGTGGGCATTTTGATGTCTTTGAGATAGGCTTGTGCCTCCTCAATCGTGTTGATTGACGAAGATGTGTAAACCTGGGCAAAGTAACTGGCCAGTCCGGCTACAATTTCTTGTGGGTCCGAGATCACTACCCACTCTCTAGTTTTTATCCGAGCTATCCAGCTCCTTGCTTTTTCTTTTTTGTCGAGCCAGGCCAAGAGCCTACCTGCCTTATCCCCAATTTCGTATATTTTATGTTGTGTATTCTTTAATTTGGACCTCGCCATCTCTTTTAAATACTCCCTGTACTCCTGATGTTGAATACGCAGGGACCAAGACGTTTCCAGCGTCGGGTGCTGTGTATGACATTCCTCAGCCTGATGCAAACTCGATTCTATGTCACATAATACCTGTCGCTTCTCGCGTTTATAACCTATTATGGATGTAATGGCTTGTCCACGAATGACAGTCTTATATGCCTCCCATAAGGTGACCGAAGGTGGGACCGACGTTATATTTTCTTTAAAATAGTGCTGTGTTGTAGTGTTGAGGTCTTTAAAGATTTTGGGATTATTCAAATATCCTGGGTGTATGGGGTAAATACGTCGTCTGACCCAACGACGGCACGTGTATGTTAGTAGTACTAGGGAGTGATCTGAAATCCCTCCGGGCCTGATGTCTATGTCCGCTACATTGTGTAAGCCGTCCGCTGACGTCTGGAAGTAATCTATCCTAGATAGGCTATTGTGTGCTCCCGATTGATAAGTGAACTGTCGTGTCGTGGGGTGACGGCATCTCCAGGCATCCAGAAGACCAAGGGCTTCTATAAAGCTCTCTATGCGAGACATCCCGTCGGTGGGAGGTTTGGGAGGATGTCGGTCAAGAGTCCCATTGACTGCGGCGTTTAGGTCTCCCCCAATTATCAATTCTCCCGCTGGGAGTAGGAATTTACTGAGCGCCGGGAGGGCCACCGCGTGTAGTGCTGGAGGGATATATACTGACACCACATTGAAGGATTTCCCCTCCCACTGACATGCTATTGCTGCAAAGCGGCCCTTGTCATCTGTCCATTTATGGTTAATGATCAGCGGGAACTGCTTTCTTACCAGACTTCCCACTCCCCGTGAGCCGGAGAACTCAGAGTGCACAACCATTTTAAAACCAAAGCGGTCCAGCGCTCTACAGGTCGTCCCGGTTAAGTGTGTTTCCTGTAAGAGGGCTATCGCTGGCGCACACCGCTTCAAATACTGTAGAACTAGACCTCTTTTAATCTTGTTCCCTAGCCCCCGAACATTCCAGGTGACCAATGATAAAGGAGCCACTGGGCACACAGGGGACGTGATTGATTTGGCCCTTGGGTGATCCTGAGCCGTTAGTCCGGTCATATTGAAAGCATGCAATCAGTGCTGTAACGCGTCTGTACTTTGTGAAACCAACACAGATAGACCGCAATCTAGCCAGCGCCCTTAAAAAACAATAACCAACAACTTTCAATACTGTAAAAGCAACCCCTTACCTCCCGCCCCCCTCCCTGCCTCCCTGCTAGACGGACCCAGAACTACCCGCCACCCCAACAGTGCAGAGTGCTTAGTACCCTTCCCCGATACCATAACTTGGGGGTGAGAGCAATCGTCCGTTGTCCTCGGAAACCCATTGTTCCCTCTTCAATAGTAGCAGTCTCTGCTCCCTCTCTCTTAGGTCGTGTATATTTGGTGATTGGACGGTATGGTTTCCCCCCAGCAGGCCGCTCCCGCTGCGGTAGTCACTTCCCCTAACCCCCGTATGGGGCAACCCTGATGTAATTACAATGGATTCCTCGATAGTCCAGTAAATTGAGCGAAGTCTAGGCCCCAGCCGGCAAGTCTGTCCAGGCCGCGATCTCCTAATCGTTGCAGCTTATTCTTTCTCTACTGCAGCAAGCAATGTCACCCTCCCCTACAGCCGCTTACTCTGATCCCTCACGCACGTCATCTCCCCCGCTTTGGTCGTGTCCTCCATTCCGGCGTTCCGAACGCGAGGCTTTGCGCCAACCCTACAGCCACTCCTGTGCATCCCCCGACGACATGAAGAACCATGCTTTACCTTCGGCTTCAACTGTAAAATTTCACAGGGAACAGCATTGAGTATTTGAACCCACGTTCGCGGAGTGTCTTTTTTACTTCAAGAAATCCGCAACGCTGCTTCGTAACTGCTGCCGTGTAGTCCGGGAAGATGGAAATAGTAACATTGTCGAGTCTCAGCGGGGGTGCAACACATGCGGCCTGTAGTATCACGTCTCTGTCCCGGTAATTAAAGATACGAGCTAGGATAGGGCGTGGAGGGGCCCTGGTCTGGGCCGGCCTCCTGGGACTCGGTGTGCCCTTTCAACAGAGAAATAGTTAGAGAGGCCTCTTGGGTGTAGATGATTTGTAATAAGATCCTCAACAAATAGGTCAAGGCCTTGACTGCCGCTCTGTTCTGGCACACCTATAAGGCGTATGTTATTTCGTCGCGACCGCCCTTCCTGGTCCTCCAGTTTAGCCGCCAGTAACTTGTTATCCGCTAATTTGAGCAACTTTTGATCTGTTTGATTTTAGGACTAACGTTAGTTGGTATGAACAGACTTCTGCTTGGCCTGGGCTAATCCGTGCTGCCCGATGCAGCCCTTCGCGTTTACCCCTTGGTGAGCACGACAATATGCAATCCCTTTAACTGCACGTTTTTGAACACATCAGAGCTGGGCTTGGTGCTAGCGCGCCCCAAGAATGCGCTGTCGTGAGTGAGACAGCGCCGGTCTCTTGACCCACGCTCTGCAGGTACTGGTAGTAGTGGTAAGGGGTTTATATTCGGATCACAGACTGCCTACTGGCTCTCACCTTAAAAAGGTGCCTTCATTCTCCCAATACTGGAGCTCCTGCTATCCGACCAGTCTGGGGACATAAATTGTGTGTTTTGTTTCTGTGTTTAAGTGGGCTGGTGGGTTCTGGCATACCACAAATGTGTACTGAACACAATGGTGATGTCTTTTGTAATGAGCTGATGCTATCAATCTGGGCATCCCAGGATCCAGAGACACTCCTGCCCCCATGCACCCTCCAAAAGAGCTCTGCTGTGTAGATGTGACATGTCCCCAGGCCATTCCTTAACCTTAGTGCAGGTTTCTCCTACCAGGTGAAATACACTAATTATACACTTCCTCTCTTCTTGCAATTCCTCCGGACTTTGGGGCCTTCACACGAGACACGTCTCTCACAGGAGACTAACTGTCCTCTCGAAGGACAGCACGGACCAAAGCCTGCACATTTGGTTACGAAAATGTCAGAAAGACTCGGCTAAGATTGCAGGAATCTTGGGACTTTTGAAAACTACAACACCAGCTGAGCCAGTACTCGGTTCATCCCACTTAACTACCTATGCAGGAACTTAATAAACCAGTATGAGAAGTAAGAGAGGACAGGGGTGGAACCGCTGCATGGTTGGTGGGCTCCACCTGGGCACGGCCTGGGTCTGAGCCAGTGGGCACCACCTGGGCTCGGTCTGAGCCTGTGGGCTCCACCTGTGGCCTCCACCTGGGCTCGGCCTGGGTCTGAGCCTGTGAGCTCCGCCTGGGCTGAGCCTGTGGGCTCCACCTGGGCTCCGCCTGGGTCAGAGCCTGTGGGCTCCACCTGGGCTCCGCCTGGGTCAGAGCCTGTGGGCTCCACCTGGGTTCGGCCTGGGTCAGAGCCTGTGGGCTCCACCTGGGCTCGGCCTGGGTCTGAGACTGGCCTTGGCCTGGGCTCGGCCTGGGTCTGAGACTGTGGGCTCGGCCTGGGCTCCACCTGGGCTCGGCCTGAGCCTGTGGGCTACACCTGGGCTCGGCCTGGGTCTGAGCCTGTGGGCTCTGCCTGGGCTCGGCCTGGGTCTGAGCCTGTGGGCTCTGCCTGGGCTCGGCCTGGGTCTGAGCCTGTGGGCTCGGCCTGGGCTCGGCCTGGGTCTGAGACTGTGGGCTCGGCCTGGGCTCCCCTTGGGCATGGCCTGGGTCGGAGCCTGTGGGCTCCACCTGGGCTCGGCCTGGGTCTGAGCCTGTGGGCTCCACCTGGGCTCGGCCTGGGTCTGAGCCTGTGGGCTCCACCTGGGCTCGGCCTGGGTCTGAGCCTGTGGGCTCCACCTGGGCTCGGCCTGGGTCTGAGCCTGTGGGCTCCACCTGGGCTCGGTCCGATGAGGCTAGTGCGGTGAGGAGCCAGGAGAAGGGTCTTGATGCCAAGGAAGAACACACAAGGCCAAAATCACAGGAAGGACTGCTGCCAGGACATGTAAAGAACCGTACCTGCCAAGGAGTCAAGGATTGCCCTGCTAAGCTGCCGAGGACAAACCAGGGCAGCGAAGCAGCGGCTTGAACCTGCTCCATCACTGGCCCCTTTCCAGAGTCACCGTTGTCTGAACGTGTGGTCCCACTCCGAGCCACAGCCAGTGGTATTAAGGCCTTAGGACTTACTCCAAACAGGGCAAGATCCAGGAACCTGTAAATGCCTAAAAGGTACCCCTCAAAAAGACCTCAATATTTTGCCGAAATATGTAGATTTTAGCGCAGGTACTAGATTATGTAACAGTAGTGGGAAATGCATCATTAAGGGGAAAATGCCAGAGCTGTAAATAGCACCATGTCAGTGGCCCTGCCTAAACCCAGTCTGTTTAGTGAACACTTATTTCCTTTAGCGTAGGTGAAATCCCCAAAGCGCGAGTGGCTGCCTTGCGGTGGGTGGGCTCCTGCCAGTTCTTACCGGTTGCTCCCACCCTCCTCTCCATTTCCTGCTCCAATTGAGTGATTTAAAAGTTTTTTTATTTAAATAAATGCAGGCTGTGTCCCCCTTATCAATGGCAATGTTCTTCTTAAATAGAAGAAGCTCTCAAGGTCAAGAAAAAGATTAGAGCCCAGTGTGTTTATACAGTGGAAACATGTACAGTGTGCTTAGGTGAGACATGCTTTGAAATAGGTTTTATCCTTCATTGTCTACAATTAACGCACAGTACAAGTGAGATGCTTGCAGACTCACTGAACAAAGCAGAAAGCACGGGTTTGTAACACATTACAGACAGCGGTGTTTTGTTTTAAGGTTAAATACCATTGAAATCTTGGAGTAAAAGCCAGCTGAGGAATATGCAGGTGATCAAATTACTGAAGCAAAACTACAGTGGGGGGAAGGGTAAGGCCTCATACTCGCGCTCTATCCACAGTTAGTAATGCACATAAATACCCTGACACATGTGGGATGCCACATGACACTCACTGCTGGGCAGTCACAACAGTGCCTTCGGCAATGACCTATCACACAAGCCAACCACAATGTGCTTGAGTAACAGAAGTGGGAAACGGTTAAAGTCTGCCGCTCTTTTATGTCGGTGATTCTTGTTTACCTGTGGGATGGAACTGCACAAACTCCAAGTCCTGGCAGGGGAGCCCCGCCCTGGTGACCATGGCCATGCCATCCCCGGTTACAGTGTGAGCAGACGTACAGCTGAAGTAGGTGCGCCCGTACCCCCTGCAAATGAACAAGCAAAAACAGGCTGTTGGTGCTCTGTGCCTTCTACCAAATCATGAAGAATAAAAGTGTATAAAAAGGTACCATCTGTGCCCATTGCAAGGCTCTTGTGTAATGGGAAGCAGTCTGTCTGATATGCAACTAGTACCTGAACAGTATATAAAGCTTCTGTGAGGGGGCCAGACGAATCCTTAAGCATTACAGAACTACATTCCTAGGACCAGTATTAAACTTCCCAAAGAGCTCAGGGTGTGTGCACGCTGTATCATGTGAGGGTATGCACACACTGCATCATATGAAGGTGTTGCGCACACTGCATCATGTGAAGGTATGCGCACGCTGCATCATGTGAAGGTATGCGCACGCTGCATCATGTGAAGGTATGCGCACGCTGCATCATGTGAAGGTATGCACACACTGCATCATGTGAAGGTATGCACACACTGCATCATGTGAAGGTATGCACACACTGCATCATGTGAAGGTATGCACACACTGCATCATGTGAAGGTATGCACACACTGCATCATGTGAAGGTATGCACACACTGCATCATGTGAAGGTATGCACACACTGCATCATGTGAAGGTATGCACACACTGCGTCATGTGAAGGTATGCACACACTGCGTCATGTGAAGGTATGCGCACACTGCGTCATGTGAAGGTATGCGCACACTGCGTCATGTGAAGGTATGCGCACACTGCGTCATGTGAAGGTATGCACACACTGCGTCATGTGAAGGTATGCACACACTGCGTCATGTGAAGGTATGCACACACTGCATCATGTGAAGGTATGCACACACTGCATCATGTGAAGGTATGCACACACTGCATCATGTGAAGGTATGCACACACTGCATCATGTGAAGGTATGCACACACTGCATCATGTGAAGGTATGCACACACTGCATCATGTGAAGGTATGCACACACTGCATCATGTGAAGGTATGCACACACTGCATCATGTGAAGGTATGCGCACACTGCGTCATGTGAAGGTATGCACACACTGCGTCATGTGAAGGTATGCACACACTGCATCATGTGAAGGTATGCACACACTGCATCATGTGAAGGTATGCACACACTGCATCATGTGAAGGTATGCACACCCTGCATCATGTGGAGGTATGCGCACCCTGCATCATGTGGATGTATGCGCACGCGCACTGGCAGCTCTATAGCATTAATATAGCCAGGCAGGAATGCGCACTGTGTTTGTGAATAGACACAGGGCCACAGCAAGAGTGTCGACATCTAGGGAGGTTCCTGGATTTGTACATTTGATACGACATAATTACAGAACACAGATTTACACTCTGGGGTATGAGGTACTTTTCACCTCAATGGCTCCGCTGATGTGACAGAACGAGCTAGAATAAACATTACAATCACAAGAGAACACATTACTGCTTCCTTTGTACGCTCTCCCCACTTCTCCATTAGACAAACTAGATATCATATTATTTAAAAAACGTATAAAAATACAACAAAATTGAACAAATATGAAAGAACATCCAAGACAGTGCGCTGGTGAAAGAAGAGATGGGCTCGGGCGGATGCCGAGGCAGCACTTACCCCGTGGCTATGACTGTATTCTTGGCTCGGAAGCGGTGGATGGAGCCATCTTCCATGCAGAGCGCAATCACACCGCAACACGCGCCGTTCTCCATCAGCAGATCCAGCGCAAAGTACTCCACGAAATAGCTGGTGTCATATCGGAGAGACTGAAACAGGGAAAGGAATAAACTTGATATTCACAGTACTGGAGGCATCGATGACATGTCACCACAGAAAGCTTCAACATTACAATGCGACCATCAGCTGGTAGAACCCTCGATAGGTTAGTGAAAGTGAGGGGCATCTGGGAGCAATTCGAAGGTCACGGACTTGAAACCGGATGTGTGTGATATTTGGACTGTAAACTCAGAATGCATGGTAACGGTATACCAACAGATGACGTAATGATATTAGAAAAGGCCGAGGTGTGGTGTCAAGCTATAAATGGTCCATGGACCTTCTGTTACCTTCAGTGGTTATTGACAGATGGTGCCAGGCTTTAGCTGGCGAGGGTTATACACTGCGGCTGTTGGAGGAGACGAGGGCACAGTCAAGGGGCCGCCAAGGAAGGATTCTGAGCTCAACTACAAAGCTGCAGACTCACACTGAGGAAGGGTGCCCTACTATACTCCTGCATCTCCATCCAAGGGATGTTCATGAAGCCATAAATGTTAGAATTATTCCCTGCGGTGTTCGAAGACCCCGGAACCTCCAAGAGTAGGTCTTACATTGGACCAAAGGTCATCAGAAAGGGCGAAGACTTCCCATGTCCATCACCTGCTGGATTCTTTCTGAAAGCCTCTCCCAGGCTCAAGTTCCCAAATGCCAGAGTTTACAAACTTCTTTCTGAAAGCCTCTCCCAGGCTCCAGTTCCCAAATGCCAGAGTTTACAAACTTCTTTCTGAAAGCCTCTCCAAGGCTCCAGTTCCCAAATGCCAGAGTTTACAAACTTCTTTCTGAAAGCCTCTCCCGGGCTCCAGTTCCCAAATGCCAGAGTTTACAAACTTCTTTCCGAAAGTCTCTCCCAAGCTCCAGTTCCCAAATGCCAGAGTTAACAAACTTCTTTCTGAAAGCCTCTCCCGGGCTCCAGTTCCCAAATGCCAGAGTTTACAAACTTCTTTCTGAAAGCCTCTCCCGGGCTCCAGTTCCCAAATGCTAGAGTTTACAAACTTCTTTCTGAAAGTCTCTCCTGGGCTCCAGTTCCCAAATGCTAGAGTTTACAAACTTCTTTCTGAAAGCCTCTCCTAGGCTCCAGTTCCCAAATGCTAGAGTTTACAAACTTCTTTCTGAAAGCCTCTCCTAGGCTCCAGTTCCCAAATGCTAGAGTTTACAAACTTCTTTCTGAAAGCCTCTCCGAGGCTCCAGTTCCCAAATGCCAGAGTTTACAAACGAGCGACAGGGAACCTTTACTCAGACTACGTTGCAGCACCTAGGATGAAACCCTGCTGCGTCACGAAGCAACGAGAGAAAGGGCAGCCCGAGCGACTTGCATCACTAGAGTTGAAACTGTGGCTGCGCCTTGAAGGCGCCAGGCAAGGATGCCCTGCACTTGACTCAGTTTATTCTTTTTGGATGAATGTTTAAAGAATAGAGAGAATGAGAGACAAAATAAAAGGATGCACAGAAAGATGGAAAGAAAAATGAATGGAGTATGTAAGGAAGAAAGTAGAGAACAAAGCTGGATAGAGAAGGTCATAAGGAAAAAAAGAAAATGAAAAGACGGAAAGAATAAAAGACAAAAGTCAATATAGGTAAATTGTTTTTGGCCAAGTTTCTTTCCTGCTGTAAAAGGCATAATTTTGCATTATTTTTGCACATTTTCATCAGGGGAACAGTTTTCACAGACTTCAAAAGGAAAGACCAGGATAGCTCACTTTGCTCCTTTATTTAGCGCTACAAAGCAGGGGGGATTTTATTTTTCTGGCACCTCCCTTGCAATGTGCCCTCGTGGCGTGCCGTCCTCTGCATAGGCCTAGGGCACAGCATGCTTCTTTTGTGGAGGAGCCGTGATGGAGGAATAAGCTACATTTTGAAATATCCGACAGGATGAAAGGCAAAGACGTCTGAGTGCTTTGTGCGCCTGCAATTTTCGGTCCATAACAAAAATGTCTATTTAACTCTGGGGATTAATGTATCTCTTGGAGAGTTCTGAGGTTTCACTAATCCTGGTTTTGACTCATCTTAAAGAAGCATAAAGGCATAATGCGCCTCTTTTAAAGAACAAAGTGTAACATGCAGAGCAAAGTATTCATTTGTATATAAATTGTAAAGATAACCCCAACCACTATGTTATGTGTTATATCCTCAGTTTGTGTTTCGGGGTCACTGTAATTATGCGATTGTGCGGCTTCAACAGTTTTCGCATGATTATGGATTTGCGCATGTGCCACATAATTCATCATTAGCTGAATATATCTGAAGATTCTAATTTAAAAACAGCTTCTACCTCAAATGGTAGAAAAATAACAAAAAAGGCAGTGACATGTTGCAAAGGCCCTTTGTAAAGGTTGACTGGTCACCTTCCTTGTCATATTACTATATTTGGGTGTTATACGAGTACTAATGAGGTGCAACCTATGACCAGAAAGTGTTAAAAAGTGCAAAAATGAGAAAATAATATGGTAATACTATGACAAAATTTGCAGCATTACGCCGCATAAATTTCCTTTTCTTGTCAAATAATTTACTCAACCCTGCAGCATAATGTGGCCTCCCTGCTGCATAATTTCAGTGGCCCTGCATATAGTACCTACCAGCATGGATGCCATGTGACTCGTACACCTTGTAGCCCTCCTGGTCTTAAGTAACATTTCCTATATATTGATTTACACACTTACATGTCATTGTCTCCGAACAATAAGTGTGTGAGCTAAAGCGCTCAACACCCTACAGTGGGCTGAGCAGCACTACAAAATAAATGACATACACATGGGCGAGGGTCTATATGGAGATGGGGGGCACCATGGGAGGAGGATAGTGAGGGAATCTGTGCAGAGGGAGGTCTTTGGTGAAGGGGTGTCAAGAAGGCTGAAGGCCTCTGCATCCCCTGCAGAGCGGGTGGGACAACACTTCAAAGGAACCCCAAACTGCAAACAGAATTTCATACGAAATACCACAAAAAGACCTGCACAGTTGCTCAAAGCTGTGCACATACCAAAACAGTGAGGTGCATGATTGTCTCAAATTAATATAAACTTATTTTGACTTGTACTTATGTTGGTTGTCTATTTACTTACTTATACACTATTGTACGACCTCCTCTGATGTGTCTGAAAACGTACCTTTTGTCCCAAATTTCTGACCTGAATTTTTACCTTCTGTCCTGAATTTTTTACCTGAATTTTGACCCCTTGTCCTGAATTTTTACACGCACTGTCTTGAATTTGCAGCCATGCCAGTTGGTCACCCTACATTTAACACTTTCATAAAGATTTCACAACGCAGAACCAGGTCTACGACTAAGTGGTAACCTCGTACTCAGCACCATGGCGTCTTCTTTGACAGTCAAAAACGCTACAATAGAATCGCAAGCTAAAAAGGATCATAGGTTTGCGGCTCTTGGGCATAAGCAAGAACGACATGTACTATATAAACATTTTTCATATTTTCTGTTAGGACAAGCAAAATAGATTCTTTCAGCTGTAGGAGCAGCCAGAGGCAGCATCTGTACCTGCATCAAGACAGACCATGACTGTGAAGGGATGGACGGGCCATGGCGGCTTTGCAGATGTCGCTAAAAGAATTGATTTCGGCCAAGCTGTGGGGACTGTTCTTCCGCCGGTGGAGTGTGCTTTTAGCCTGCCAGTTAAAGGCTTGAACATTACTCGATAATTCATAACTGTACTTCATAACCATGTCGACTACAATACGGTGTTTACAGGTAGGTAGGCCCTGGCATACATGACCACAACCGATGAAGAGCGGAATAGATTAGGGTAGAGTCTGTTGTATCCAGAGGGAAACAAACAACACTTCACATCTCAAGGATGCAAAGCACGCTCTGCTGGCATGGATGGGTTGGAAAACAAATTTGGGAGTGTGATGGTTTTGTTGAGGTGGAATTCTGAGACTACTTCCCCAATAAATGAGGTGTTTGAATGCTTCTAGCATGAAAAACAGCAGAAGAGTTCTAATGAGAAAGCCTGGTTTGACTGCTATGAGTAAGGCAGTCTTCCAAGACAGATCCTGCAATGAACCTTTAGTTTTAGTATTAAATCGTTTTTATTGACAGCATAGAATGCAGAACGCAAAGTGAAGGTGCCTACAACCCAGAGGCCGCCCAAGCAAAGTCAGTGTAAGCAAGGCAAGGTACGACGCCAACATGAAATTCAAGAAGTTATACACAGCAAGCCGCCTACAACCCAACAGGGCCGGCCACATCTGAAGGAATGTAGCAAGCGAAAACCAGTATTGAAGGCTATCGATCAACCAGTTGTAAAACAAGGCAATTCCGGGGCTGCGGGTTGATCCCATGTGGGCTGCAGGTACAGTGGAGTAGGCCACGTGTAAACAGTAAGTAAAACCAAAACACAGATAAACTATAGAAAACCCCACATTCAAGCCCTCCCCCTCCCCCACCCAGTCTCCTCGGTGAGCTAACCAAAAAAGAAAAGGAAAATTGTCGGCGCTTGGTCCTGATTGTCGTTCCGGGCCGGTCACCGCGGGAACTGGCAAGGGGGCGTGTGTCTTGCGTGCTAAGGGGAGGGCAGAAATGCCCTCAGGGATCAGTTTGAGTATACGGAGGTATTGTGGGCAGGACAATTCTCGGGATTCTGTAGTGAGAATAGATAGAAAGGGAGCCCAAGTCTTCCCCGCTGCAGTCATAGAAACCTTCTCCATAGCCAGAAGATTCCAAAGTTGGTGCACCCAGTGTACATGTTCCGGGACCCGGTCTGATTTCCACCTCGCCAGTATAACCCATAAAGCAGCGTTCAACGCAAGCGCCATTTGTCTCCCCCTAAGCGAACACAGAGGAAAGGTGAGCGCGTTTGGGAGGCCTAAGAGGATATACGCCGGGAGGCGGGGGATGAAGGTATTAAAGGCAGCATCAATGTCATCCAGGATCTGTTCCCAGATCCTGGGTCAGTGCCAGAGCAAGTGAATCAGTGTCCCTGGGCTACCGCATCCCCGCCAGCAGAGGCCATCGCATTGGGGTTGCCATTTAGCGAGTCTAGCCGGGGTAGAATACCAATAAGTCGCGATCTTAAAGGCGGTTTCAGTGTGGCTCGAGGGAAAGGTAGTGTGGTGCGCACAATAATAAACATCCTCCCACTCTTTGTTCGATAGTTCGCGTTCAAGTTCTACCTCCCATCGCTTCTGTACCGCAGTGAGATAGCGGGGGAGGGCAGGGGAGAGGAAGGAGTAAATTTCAGAGAGGAGAATTTTATCGTCTTTCTTAGACAAGAGCCATTTCTCGAGTGGCAAGAACGGGCGAATGGCAAACGGAGGCGTCCTGGGGGCAGAGATCCAGTGAGTCAACTGTGAGTGCAGATACAGATCAGATGCGGTCAGGTTGTAGTCCGATTGGAGTTCCCAAAAGGGAATAAGGCCTCCGAGATCAAAAAGGTGCCCCAACCGTTTACAGCCCCCTTCAATACAGCGTGAAGCAGCGCCGTTATGCATCCCCGGCGGAAAGACCGGGTTCATGAAAAGCAGTGTCATGGGAGACGGAAAAGTAGTCAAGTTTGCCTTACGTGAGACTTTGTCCCAGGCTTGCAAGGTGGGGCACGTAACAGGAGAGGAGTAGAGGCCCCAGGCACGATCCGCACGCGGCATCCATACGTCCCGCCAGATGTGATGACCCGCTACAGTCTGGTCCATGAAGACCCAATATTTCTGCGTCATGGGGCGGTTCCACTCTACCAAGAAACGTAACTGCAAAGCGTGGTAATGTTGAGTAAGATTAGGGAAGGCAAGCCCACCAAGTTTCTTAGGCCGTTGAAGCTGAGATTTCAGGAGACGCGGTGCGGTCAGGCCCCAAACAAATCCCTCGATCACCAATTGGATCTGCCGGAGAATGTGCGGGGGGTTCCAATGGCAGTGTTTGGAATACATACAGAGCCCGCTGCAGTATGTTCATTTTAACCGCAGACAGTCTCTCAAACCAGGTCAGAGGAAGGCGACGCCAACGATTCATATCCGAGCGGATCCATTTCAAGAGGGTCGAGTAATTTTGCTCTACGGTCTGCACTAGGCTGGTATGGAGGGTCAGCCCCAGATATGTAATACCCTCTGTCACCCACTCAAAGGGAAAGCTATTGCAGGGTGTTCCCTCCATCAGCGGAGGGACCGTGAGATTGAGTATTTGTGATTTCATCATGTTAATTTTGAAGCCGGAAAACTGACTAAACATCTGAAGGTCGTCTACAATTGCCGGTAGGGAGGTCAACGGTGTGCCACCGAAAAAATGAGGTAGTCAGCATATAAGCTAATATGGTGTTGGTCTAGACCAAAGGGAATGCCGCGGGCAAGGGGGTTCTCTCGTAGTCGCTGGGCCAACAGGTGAAACGAGGGGGGACCCCTGTCTAGTACCGCGCCCTACATGGAAATGGTCAGAAAGAAAGCCATTGACCCGCACCGCCACTTGGGGCGCACTGTAGATACTCGCGATCCACTTCCGGAACCGCTGCCCCAGACCAACATGCTCGAGTGTAGCAAAGAGATACAGCCGATGCACACGGTCAAAAGCCTTCTCCGCGTCAATTGCTAACAGAAGGGCTTCCTCTTTCGACCGGTGCACCTTATCGATGAGGATGCAGATACGTTTAGTATTGTCCCCACACTGCCGCCCCACAATGAAACCCGATTGGTCCGGGTCCACAAGACCCAGCATATGGGGGTTAAGTCTGTGTGCTAGAATGCTAGAGAAGAGTTTGGCATCTATATTTAATAGGGAGGTTGGCCGATAGGAGCTGCAAAGTTCAGGATCCTTGCCCGGCTTGAGAATGACTGAAATAGAAGCTTGGAGCATGGATGGGGTGAGGGATCCGGTGTCCGCGAACAAGTTGAACAGACGGTTGAGCAAAGGGGCGAGTTCGACGCAATAGGTTTTGTAAAAAAGGGCACTAAAGCCATCAAGCCATGGGGCCTTCTGCAGCTTCAGCCGCGCAATTGCAGAGATCACTTCTATGCGGATGGACGAGTCCAGGGCATCGGACTCGCCCGCCGGCAAAGGGGTCACCGCAGCACCGCCAAGGTAGAGAGGGGGATCGGGGCTCAGAGAAGAATCAGCTGCGTAGAGGGAGCTATAAAAGGAGCAGAAAGTCAAGACTATGACTGCGGTATCTGAGAGAGAGCGGCCGCCATCGCCGCGAAGCGTTGTAACCGAGTGGGCCTCCTGCTGGCTACGAAGACAATGCGCGAGCATGTGGCCACCTTTGTTAGAACCCACAAAGTATTTGTACTTTAGACGAACCACCGCGTGCTCTGCTCGGTCTAGGTCAAGGCGCCAGAGCTTGAGTCTCTCTTCAATTGCCGCCAGACCTGGGGGGCGCCAGTGCACTTGTGTATGGTCTCAAGTTCCTTTACGGACGCCTCTAGGTCAGCGCGTTTCGTCTGTCTAGATTTATTCTCAAAGGCTGCCTTCGCAATGAGGGCCTCCCGCGCCACCAGTTTAAGAGCCTCCCACACCGCGGAGAGCGGCATATCTTCACAGTCATTAATCGCTAGATAGTCCACTATGCATCGCCTAATGGCGATAACTACGTCGGAGGAATGAAGCAGTGAGTCTCGCAGGCGCCAAAGCGGTGCAGCAGCTGGGCGTGCAGCAGGGAAGCGTAGGGATAGGGTAATATGCGCGTGATCAGATAGGGCCCTCGCCTCGATAGTGGAACCCGTGACTAAGGGCCAAGCAGCTGGGGTAACTAGAAAATTGTCCATCCGGGCATATATCTCGTGTGTGGCCGAATAGTAAGAGAAGTCCCCTTCAGCCGGGTGTAGACAGTGCCAGGCATCCCTAATCCCCGCATCGCACATCCATTCTTGGCCCGTCACCAAAAGGGCACCCGCACCCCCTGAGCGAGAGCCAGAACGATCAATTTCCCCATTCGTCACTAGGTTGAAGTCACCGCCTATGACCACTGCAGCATCGGGAGAATGCAAAACCTCGGCGCAGGCGTCTATCAGGAACTTCAGGCTGGTTGTTGGGGGAGTGGACGGATGCAATCGTGCATGTGGAGGTGCCGACTTGGAGCCGAAGAGCCAGGAGGCGCCCTTTGATTGCTGCAACGGTCCCCAATACTGAGCCCTTAAAGTGCCTAGCCAGAAGTATGGCAACCCCACCCCGCTTGCTATTGGTCAAGGACCAGTACTGGTGAGGGAAATGGCCACGGCGCATACGGTGAGTGTCCACTGAGAGCAGGTGGGTTTCTTGGATGAGGCAGATATCACCCCCAGAGTTTTCTAAGAGGGATAATATCACCCTACGTTTAACGGGGTATTAAGACCCCGCGCGTTGAGACTGGTGATTTTAAACTCCAGGTGGGGAAGTGTAGGTTAGAGAAGCGCTAGGGAGAAACAATCCGTCCCCCGGGGGAGAAATGGCATCAAGGCCATGATAGAGGAAGATAGACATGCGTGCACGGGTACCTTGTGTGGAGTTGACAAACAAACTCACTGAGGAGACGACCCACCCTACCCCAAAACGGATCCCATACAAAACCCCCCAAAACAAGAAACAAAGCGAGAACCTTAACCCCTTCCATGCTGCGCAGATTCCGCCGCTGTGCTGACGGAATCTTGCGCGGGCGTGGTCATGACGGAACGGTTCCGTCATGAGCACAGCTCAACCGTGGCTCATGACGGAACCGTTCCGTCATGAGCACCGAAGGGGTTAAGAACGCACGTGAAACATGACCAATGTCCGTCAAAAAGGGGAAGAGCTGAAGGGACGTGGCACAAGGCCGCCGTTCAACCCACAATGGGTAGAAACCCCACCAGTCTGCCCGAGGAGAGGTCCTCAATATCAGGTCAGGGCAACTCTCCAGTCCCCCCCAACTCCCAGCAAAGTGTCTCTCCCAGAGTCTGTAGTGAAGAACCTCATGGTGTGACTGGGCGTTCCGATACTTGCGACAGAGGTGAGCACTGCCCCCCGCTCCTTTTCCAGCGTAGCTTGATCAGGTTTCTGCGAAGCGGCACCCTTCCCGACCCTCTGCCAGTCCATCGAGCGTCTGCAGCGTGGAGTATGCGATTTTTCATCCTGTGACGACGCAGGTGCATACCCCAAACCAAGTACCCCAGTGGCCTCAGACAGGGAGCGGAGTTGAAGGAGCTTTCCTTTGTGCTTGAAGATGATGCGGAAGGGTTCCACGCATATGGGATCCCGTGCTCCCTGAAATACGTCGTCACCACCTTGATGTCGCGGTGCTTGGCCAGCATGGAGGCTGTCAAATCCTGGTAAATAGTCAGAGAGTGACCTCTAAACTGTAGGGGTTGTGCCTCCCTCACCTTGTGCACTATACGCTCCTTCAGCTGGAAGTCATGGATACACGCAAGGATGTCTGGCGGTGGGGAATTGGCACCTCTTGGTAGGCCCACTCTATGCACGCGGTCTATTTGAATGTCAAAGGTTTCCGACTCTTCCAGAACCTGGAGAAACAGTGCTCGCACATAGCTGCGCGGATCATCCCCTTCTTCCTTCCATGGCACACCTCGGATCCTCACGTTATTGCGCCGGGACCGGTTTTCAAGATCCTCGGCGTGAGCCTGCAGGTCAAGATGGTGATCACGCAGTCGCAGCATCTCTTGCTGAAGCTGATGGATGTCCTCCTCACGGCTCACGTCGTGTTCCTCCAAAGTGGCCACACGCCCCCCTATGCCATCCACATTGCGGCGCACTTCACGTAAGTCCGCAGCAAGCTGGTCTTTGATGTCTTGGATATCCTCCTTGATTGCCGTAAACAGTTCCAGCATAAACGCTTTAGTGGCTGGAGCGTCATCTCCCCTGTTGTGGAGGCTGCCACTGTTTGAGGAGCATGTCTTTTAGAGATTTTTCCCTCCTGTGGCGGGCTGCTGCCATGTTCCACCAGCCACTCCAAGCCCCTTAAGCGCTGAGCCCCAGCAGAAAGTCCATCCAGCAGCCTGGAGAGGGACACAGGAAGGGCGCCATGAATAAGGCCCTCACGTCCCGGGTTATGAACAAGTATGGCGCACCCCATGCCACGATGCGACGGCAGTGCCAGCAGGAATCACACGGCCCACAGTGTCAACATCAGGCGCGGGGGCCAAGCCCCGGGCGCCACGCAGGGGACACCAGAGGGGTACAGTCAATTAAGGCGCAGCAGCTATTCAGGCACGTGGAGAGTAGATGCCCTAATGCAGGAAGGTCAGAGCTCCTCTTGAGCCTTTTATCACTATGGCCCCCACGCCAGAGTCCAGGCGCACTCTGCGGCGGACGTCCACTCCAGCCCCCCCAGGAGAGGCCAGGCCCAGCACCACCGCTTCACCAGGGCCACGGGCAGTTAGGGGGAAAGCGCCCAGCCACACAGCAAAATGGCAGATCGCCGCAGAGATCGGGGCCTGCAGGACTCACCCTGCTCCAGTGCGCAGCGCTTGCACGGGACCCTCCAGGGGGGCCCAGGTACTAGACATCCACCTCTGCCAGGGCGCGCTCCAGCAGGCGCCCCTGCGGCTCTTCCCCTCACCTCCGCCGCGGGAGGAACAGCCGTCTCAAGCCGGCGAGGTGGCCGCCGGGCTCTCACAGTGGTCTCAACCACACTGCCTGCCGCTGTAATCGGTGGTCGGGGACCGCCCGTCAGCACCGCCAATCCATCAGCGCCTCCTCCGGCCCCCGGGCTCCGCCATCAGCCGCGCCTGCTGCCGTCGCCGCCCCACCGGGGCTCTCCGCCGCCGGGGCCTCGCAGACGCCGCCCCTCCGTAGCACGGCGATCCGCGGGGTCGGGCGCACCCCCACCGAGGTCTGAACACGCCGTGAGAGGCTGCAGGGGAGAGGTGCTGCATCAAGGCGAATGCAAAGCGGGAGCCGAACCTTTATTTTTAGGCTTGAATGACAGGCCCATCAATTTGTTAATTCTTAATCCAATTCCCAAGAGAGACAGGAGGAGACACCTTCTTAAGGTGTTTGGAGAGTCTGATGACCGGTCTTCTGAAGGAGGAGGGGTGGTCTGCTTTCTTTCTATGTGCAGTATGTATAAACATATAAATAAAGCCAACTTGCAATTTTCGACAGAGTCAGATACAGTAAATAAGGAAGGATGTCTCCTTGGCAGGTGATGGAGTCGTAGTCCTTTTGCTGACACGCAATACAAATCCTCTTCCATGTAAAGGAATGGCGCGCCCTGAATGAAGGTCGCTTGACTTCCATTGCATCCCCACGCATGATGAAGGACAGTGATAGGACGGCGCTGCCTGGACCTCGGGAGCCGCGCTGCCAAACTCAATGATGCGAGAGTGTAACACCGAGCCTGAGGTTTACAGTGACATTTGTAGAATCTTTTCTTCTAAACCTACTGCCGCTAATGTTTGGCCGGCCTTCCATTCTGGCCATCCTTTCCTCTCTGCTGGCCAAACAGAGAGGGGGCAAAGCAGCATAGGTCAGACTCTTCAGCTGTGCATCTCGTTTGAGGGATGCAAGTCTCAGCCACGAGGAGTGTCTGAGAGGGACGTCCTGTCGATAACCAGACTTCAACAGCAGCATTGATCACCCGTTGAAGAACTGGGGAGAGGTCTTGTTGATCCCCAAACCTTTCCCTGGGATGCTCTGGCAGGTTATGGGAGAAAGATTTCCGTCCATCCCATATGTCTCATCCATGACGGCAGAGCAGTGCTAGAACCTTTTAATGCAGGGGCCGTCGTGCAACATGTTTCAGCCCACAGTGTCCATCCTCTTGCTCTCCTCGTCAGTAGTGCGGAGGTTTCTGGTACTGCAGCGATTCTACGTCTGACAGACTCTGGATCTGGCTCAGTTTTGAGAAACTCGGCAGCTGGAGAAGGAGACTCGTATCACTTCATAAGCCGCGGTGCAGCCGTTTCACTACCAATGTCAAAAACATTTCTTCAGCCACTTCCTGGAAACCTGAAAGCAATGGGAGGAGCGGCCCTGATGCAGCTCTTGGCTGCAGCGATTCCACCATCACCAGCTCAGTGGTTTGCGGTGGGTCAAGGGGGATGTTTAGCGCAGTCGCCTCTCTAACCAACACATTGGGAAAGGTGGCACTGTTATCCACTCCGGGGACTTTTGTTGGGGTGGCTGCAGGTGCTGTCTGAGCATACGACAAGGAAGAGTCTTTATCCCTCGACGAGCCTTAGGACGAAGGGGAAGGAGATGGAGATGTGTGCCTTCTATGCCTCTTTGCCCCCTTCTAAGTGAAAGGATCCTGGAGGGGAAGCAATACGTTTCCAGGGCTGACAAGGAGACACTAGCATCTTCCTTATGGAGGCACAGATCTCAAACACAACACGATCCAAGGAGGACAAGGGAAATGAAATGATACACCAGGAACTTTTAAAGGGTCTTCTAAATTTTGAAGGCCACAAAGGTTGTAACGGGGATCGTCCAAGCCCCTTTATGAGCATTGGTAAAATCTTCAAAATCTATCTTCCTTGCGACGTCAAGAATGACCTAGGGTCTGATGGCACTGTCAAGGACTGAAACAGTGATGTCACACAACTAGACTTTATCGACAGAGCTGGATACCGTTCGCTACCTTGGGTGCTCTGACATCTCTGAGGACAGTGTGCGCCTCGACGACTTGGAGCAATAGTGGTGGTGACGATGTAGTCGTAGTTTTCGCTGCCGAGCCCTTTAACAGCAAGCATGATGGTGCTAATGCTCTCAATGGCAACACCACGGTCCTCACCCATAAACAGGTCAGTGGATTGTGAGAACGGTGGTGGGGAGGTCGTCTTTACCATCTCTGGATTGAGGGGTCCGAAGGAGATCTCGCCACATTGCCAGTGAAACTAGAGTGTTCCCTGGAGGCCTGCTCTCGTCTTTTCTTACCCTGGACTCTTAGGTCATCCAGCTTGCTTCGCCATCAAATGTATTATCTATAATTCAGTTTCCTTTTGGTCATTTTTTGACAAATGTCACACTTTTGAGGCAGAAGGCGGCAGGCAATTCCACACAGATGTGTGTGACCGAAGCAGCTTCCTTCTTCCCATGAAGGCACTGCACAAAGAAAGATTGCATTTTTGACTGAAAAAAATATTTCAGAAGTACAAGGAAACAAATGAACACTGTAGCTAGTCCAAAACGATGTTGAGCGAAAGTAAGAAAATTGAGGTGTGAAAACACTCAATGAGTTACCAGGATCCCAGTCACACGCGCCGGAAAAAAGAACGGACTGTGAGGCAAATGTAAGCACAAGCAGAAGCTCCTGGAGCTTTCAAGGGACAGGATACAATTTCAACTCTTTCAATGCAGGTATTTCAGGCTGGACATGTCCTCACTGATAAAACATAACATGGCAGGGGTTCACCAAAGGTGCTGCAATGGAGTCTGAGAAAAAGGTCCGCTTTAGCACATTTTTAAAGTCTGGCATTCGGAAAACCTGGCTTAGAATAGACTTTCACAAACTGTACATATGGATATGCTGCACTTGTCACTCTTTCTGATGAAAGAAGATCTAATATAAGACCCATTCTGTTGCCGAAGTGTTTCGGGGAACCCGAGCGCAGAGGGAAATTTTTCTCACATTTATGGCGATGAATGAAGATTTCTCTCCCTGCACATTGTAAAAATATTCTTTTAGCACTTTGTAAAGTTTTAGTGCTGATAAATGTTTGGCTTTTCCAGACGTTTCAACTGCTGACAGCTCATAAATCACTAAAGTCCAATACACCTGAGGGCTCGAGAGGTATGTTAATAATCCAGAAAGACAAGCATTCAGCTTTTTAGCCAACTCTGGGTGGATGCAGGTGTTTATCATCGAGTGATACAACTTGAGAAGAGTCTGAGTGAACTTAAGACTGTGTTGTGTGGTGTGAGGAAGGATTACACTTGTACACAATGTGACGTGAAACAAGGTGAACGTGCATGGCTCCTAAGAGGAGATCAGTTTAGGGGCTGACATGTTTCAAACATTTTGAATTTGTACTGAATATTAAAGTACGAGTTACTTACCTTCGGTAACGATGCATCTGGTAGAGACGATTCTAGCAGCAGATTCCTTCACGTAGAATTATCCCCAGGCGTGAGACTGGATCTGGAAGCATTTTGCCATAGCATCCCTGCACGCTGGGGGCGACATCACGTGACTCCGCCGAGGCGTCGTCCGCGTATGTGACGTCAGCGAGGTCACATAAGACCCGCCCCGGCACGCCCATGTCAGTTTTCTTCTGAGAACTTTTCCGCACCCCAACGCGGAACAACCAGATAAAAAACTGTGGGAGCATGGAAACAGTGTGCGAAGAGCAGAAAAATTGGAAAGAAATGGTGACTACCACCACCAGGGTAGTGCCAACACCGCAGACCCCAAGGGCAGGGAAAGAAGAACAAGCAGAAACCTGCGCAGCCACCCTGCCCGCACAGACAACCTCCCATCCCTGTGCCACGCAGGCAAGAACAGGCATAAAAGTCATGGCACACGTAGGAAGCCCACCCCCCTCATCCTGAGCAAGAATTGGGACCAGTCCCAAGACAGACAGGGACAACAAACCTCCAAGCCACCCCAACCTAGAGGGCAACCATCCACAAGGGACAAGGGCAAGACAAGGCCAGATGACCCTTAATCAGAGGATAGCAATGGAAGGAAGGGAAGGGAGGACAGGGATAGAAGCAATCCCCCCCAAACCTGGAGTAGCTAGAGCAGAAGGGCACCAGAGCACCGGAACCCCATCCTCCAAAGGACCAAAAGAGGAATGAACCGCCCCCAGACGGAGCCACCCGTCAAGAACAAAGAAGGCACTAACAGGAGACACAGCCCCCCACCGGGAGGAGAGTACCGAAGACCAACCCAAGGGTCCTCGCAGAAGAGGGGAGGAAGGGTGGGCCGTGAAGGAATCTGCGGCTAGAATCATCTCTACCCGATACATCGTTACCGAAGGGAAGTAACTCGTACATCTGATAGAGACTACCTGCCGCAGATTTCTTCACGTAGAATAGATACCCTAGCAATACCCCCTGGGAAGCAGGGTCTGCGAAAGGACCCCACCAGCCAATGCAGAACAGAGGGCCCCCCTGGAGACCAGATCTGTGGACCAGGTAGAACCTCGCCCCTGCCAGGCCAAGGGAACCCCCACAAGCAGAACCCCACCGACCCCAAGGGGATGTAGGAGGGAAAGAAGGCTGAAGAGGCTCGTACACTCAGAGCAGAGGAACCAAGGGCAAGGACAGAGGCCGAAGCACCCCACTCCCCCACAAGGCAACATAGCTTCTGCCCAATGCCAAGACAGGCAAAGCAGAAGAAAAAGAAGAAGAAGCCTAGAGGACCAAAGGAAACTAGGGAAAAGAAGGCAAACCCATTCCAGATGGAGAGCAGCCTGTCAGACAGAACAATGCCAGCAGTCAAGGCCAGAAGCAAGAAGAACAGCCCGAGGCCCCAGGAAGGCCGAGTAGGCGACGTCCTGCAAGGGAGACACAGGATCATCCCAGACCTCAGGACAGGAGCAGGGAGAGGAGGAGATGCCCGGGCCACCACTACGAGTGGCCACACACACGACCTCAGGAAGCAAAAGCAACCTACCTAAACGCCATGGAGAACAGGCACACGAAGGCGACCAGAACCCTCTAGCAGAGCGCAAGCCATATGACAGCTACCACTAGCCCACATAGGGTAGGTTAAGTCCCAAGATACGGGAACCCTCTTTGGAAGAAGTTCCGCAGCAGAGGAAGAAACAAAAGAGCAACGGGGAAGAAAACACCCCCGATGAAGGCTTGACAAACAGCCCAAGCAAAGCAGAAGGCCCAATCTCAGGGCCAAGTCTGCACAACAACTCCTGTAGAACCACACACAATCAACACAAGGGCCGTCCAGCAGCCAACAATGCCAAAGTCCCAAGGAAGAACGTAAACGGCTAGAAAACACACTGCACAGTCACAACAGCCGGCCTAAGAAGGCCCAGAATCAACGCAACTCAGAAGTCACTGAGGAGGGGACGGAGGAGGAGGATAAGGTGGAGGAGGACGGAGCCCTAACAAGAGCCTTTGGATGGCGGTGTCGGCCGGGGCATGGAACAACAGGCTGCCATCAAACGGAAGGTCGATGAGCCGCTCCCGAATATTCTCAGGGAACACTCCGTCCCGAAGCCAAGCATGGCGACGGAGAACGACAGAGGAAGCCATTACCCGGCCCAGCACCTCAGATATCCAGAGCGGAGCAGAGAATAAACGCTAATAGGGACACTTACCCTGCGGTCTACCCCAAGCCACCTTACACCCATTTTTTTCTTTTAATTTTTGGAAAACCTTTATTGTTCACAGTTGCATCATCATGTAGTGTACATTCACCATCCATGGTGCCGAAGCAGTTAGACAACATGCAGATGTTTCCAGACAATATGACACAGCCATTCAGCCGGCAACCCGGGGGTCCGGCGGCGTTGTACATGTTGGCAATGTGACAGTCATTAGGTGTACACTTTATTTGATGGTAGGTCTATGTTGCTTTTCTTTTTTGTGTGGTGTTTCGGATTCGTAACGGTGGCAACAAAGACGGCGCTGTAGCCCAGCTCGCACCGCGGCGGCCGCCGCCGCCACCCAGGCCCGTATCTAGAATTGTACAGGTCTTCGTGGTGAATCTCAATCGTATGGGTCCCCGGGCAGCACAGCGGCAGCGACGTGTTCGCAATGCGGGCCGGAGCGCGGCAGTAATGCGTCAGTATAGCTCACTGAGATATAAAAGCTAACACTTAAGTCCGGCGAGTCTAGTCTGCAGCTTCGTATGTCGGGTCCATGCGTGGGCTATGTGGCATGCATCTGGCCCCCCAGCGCTGCGCCCTTCAAGCCACTGAGTATCGGGGTACGCCCAGTTGTCAACACAATGTGCCCTTAGCAAGATCTTACTGCGTGCTCTGGACGTATCCATCCCTGGTGGGGCCCGTGTGTCATCGCTGCTCCGCTGCCAGAGAGCGGCGCACGCTAAATAGGGTAGCGCTGCGGGGTTGCCTGACGACGCATCCACCGTCTGCAATCTGTGATAAGGCAGGAATCCGGTCAGAAAACTTGACCAATAAACAAACTGCTCCCTACGCTTACGCGGCGATAGGGGGAGTAGGGATTAGGGTCATAAATTCAGGCGGGGTTAAGGGGGAGGGGGGGGGGGGGGAGATCATCTCGTGCTAGAGCGGAGGGATCAGCAGCCATCCAGTGGGGCACAGCAGGGCTGCGCACTGCGCGCGGGAGACAGCGGCCAGGAGGGGGGGGGGGGGGCCCAGGTAGGTCGGGGCCCCAAAGTGCCAATGTCCACACTCACTTGCTTGGTACTCGGGGCGCTTTGCTGCGTGGAAGGGGGAATAGCAGGGTGGGGCGAAGTGGTCACATCCTCCCGTCTGGGTCCCCAGCCAGGTGTCGTGTACGCCGCTTCATATCGCGTCAGCAGTGTTCAATGGGTGCGTGTGATATCTGTGCAGTGGCAGACCCCTGGTGTCGGGCTCATTTAGGGCGGGAGTAGGGGCCACCAGAGGCGAACAGGGGGGGGCCGGGATTTAGCCCCGCCACAGCTTTAGGGCTGTCTCCGCCAATCTGCAAGAGATCGGTAGAGTTTAATGGTTCAGGTTACCCCTCGATCCTGGCAGGCCATCTGAAACGCTTTGAGAAGTTCATCCCAAAGCTGGGCGATGGGGAATTTCCGGAACCCCGCGGTTTCCTCGCGGAGGAGCACCGCACTCTCCGCTTGTGCCCAGTTGATGAAGGAGGCTTTCCAGTGCCTAACGTGTGGGGGGGTCGTGGCCTTCCAGTGCTTAGTAAGCAGACGCTTGGCCGTTATAAGGCCCATGTCCCAGAAGCGTGCCTGCACTTTGTTGTTTTTTGTGCGCTTATACAATCCCAATATGCATGCTTCCCATGTGTGCAGCGGTTGCCCGTCAGTGTCGCGCGCAAGTAGTGTCAATACTTCGTCCCAATATGCCCGTATATCTGGGCAGTGCCACAGCATATGCAGGAGGTCTGCTCCCGGTAGCAAGCAACGCTGGCAAGCTGCGTCCGTCAGCGAGAAGTATCTATTTATCTTGTCGGGCGTGAGGTATGCGCGTTGCAGTATGTAGTATTGTATAATTTTAAAGCGGGGGTTACGTGGG
This sequence comes from Triturus cristatus, assembly GCF_964204655.1. Lineage (NCBI taxonomy): Eukaryota > Metazoa > Chordata > Amphibia > Caudata > Salamandridae > Triturus > Triturus cristatus. The sequence continues at coordinate 1,091,523,062 of NC_140588.1, read as the reverse complement.
ATGTTGGTTGGGCCAGCCAGGATCAGTGCCCATTCTTTGTCTGTCCATTCTCTTCCCCTGTCCGCCGCCCAGCGTTCTCTCAGCGGTAGTGTGGACGGTTGCGAGTGTGCCTAAAGTGCTTGCGCTAGCCAGTGTATAATGTGCGAGCCGTTGCCCATAACATGCAGGTATTGTATGAAGCTGTGCATCGGGGGTTCTACTGTGATGTCGCCCCAGGCAGTAGTGAGTGTGCGCAAGAGGGACGCATGTAGGAGGAACTGCCCCGCCGGGAGAGCCGTGCCATCAGCCAAGTTTGCGAAGGTGAGCAAGTCACCATCTGCGTACAGGTCACTCAACGTGTCTACCCCTGCGCGCTCCCAGTCAGCCAATTGGGCCTCTGTGAGCGGCCCCGTCGGGCCAGGCATGCCTAAAAGCGGTAAGATCGGGGCATATGGCGTAGTTGCGCGCGTGAGGCGAAGGCACCGCAGGAAACACCTGCGCGCCACCGCCAGGTGTATCTGGGAAGGGCATATCGCGCGGGTAATCGGGTGGAACAGCGTGTTTATCCGCGTTCGTGACCAGGCAGCTGCGTTCGAGGCGGTATCCTCAAGCTGCTTGCCGCTCAGCCATCCCGCCACCCATTGCATCTGCGCCGCGAGGTAGTATAGCTCCATGTTAGGGACTGCCAAGCACCCCGAGTCAGTGGGCATGTATAGCTTGGTCAGCGCCACGCGCGGTCTCCCCTTGTTCCAAATAAGGCTGCGCAGCAGCACCTCTAGCTCGCGGAATAGCTTGGTGGGAACGTACACGGGCATGTTTGCAAAATAATAGAGTAGCCGAGGCAGCACAATCATCTTGGTCAGCGCTACGCGGGTAGGTACATTGAGGGGTAAGGTGTTCCAGAAATCGATTTGTGCGCGGATAGAGGCTATCGCTCGGAGGAGGTTTCCCTCCAAGACGTCAGCTGGGTTTCTGTATATTTGTATCCCCAAGTAGCGGAAGGTGGTGGGGTACCAGTGCAGCCTGTCCCCTCCCAGACGGATATCACATTCAGGCGTGCTCGGACTAAATGGGTAGGCCCCCGATTTGGACCAGTTGACTCTCAGGCCCGACACTTCCTCAAAGGTGCGGAAAATGTCAGTGAGGGAGGCGGGGATGTCAGTTATGTCAAGCCACCTTACACCCATGTGGGTTACCATCCTGGAACCCCTTCCTTTTCTGTCGTGCACAATCACCGCATTAGTTAGGTCCTGAAGAAACGCCATTGATCATTCTGACTATTTAGGCGTGAAACATGTCGACCTTTTGTTAAGTTAAACGGGCACATTAGGCCTCATTGTAACTCACCGACCTTCTGTTTTTTTTCACCTACCAGGGGAACTACACTATTAAAGAGTCCACCAGTGGAAGCCCCTAGGTAATTTTATCTACCCCTGCACGCACCTCACCACTTTTCTCACTGGATCCACCACACACACCCACTCACCAAACGGGTTTTCTCTTTAAAGATCTCCGTTAAAGTGACCCTTCGGGGGCCCGTCGGGCATTGCAACACCGGCCCGACGAGGAACAAAAGCCCGATGATGAAGCATGACATCCTTCGGGGTGTGTGAGGGCAACTAAGAGGCAAGACTTGGCCCTCCCCTTCGGGATTGGATCCTGGATATTGGGGATGAACCTCTGCCTCTCTCTTTTTCACCCTCTTCTTCTAGATCTTTCCTACTCTATAGCTTTCCTCTCTTTTGACTGGGTGACACCTTGCACCCTCTACATGGAACAGTGTCCCTTGTGATTTAGCAGTCATTTGTGGAGCACGGACACTGGACCGAAACGAGCTCTTGGTCCCCCCTCCTTTTGTTGACTTAATTCAAGCTACACTACCTTGGAAGAAAGGTGCTTACCTGGAACAATGGATTGTTGCTTGACTCCGGTTATAGAAATGCATGCAATAAATGAACATCTATAACAGATTCAAGCCACGAAAAAAACTACACGTGTCTCGGGAAACTATACTATAAAACATTCAGTACCTTACCCGGCCATACAAGGTGTGTAGCAGCGAGTGGCCTGTCCGGTCCGCCACACAGCAGCACCGATGCGCCTGCCCTCCTTTGCCAAACTGGAGGCTCTGCCCTCCGAAGGCACGTTGGTAGATCTTTCCTTCCTCTGTTCTGCTGAAAGGCATGCCATAGTTTTCCAGCTGGTAATCAGAAAGGAAACAGTCATTTTGGGTTCAATTTGAACATTAATCAATCATTCTCTCAGCTGGTGACCCTACTCGCATTACAAAAGTACTGTGGCCTCATCAGACCTCCCGGCAGCCCTGGGCCAGAAGGAGCAGACGCACATTGCTGTGGCTGACTTTCAATTACCTATACTTAGCAGCATATCAACACACAGTGTGATCACAAAGTGCAGGAGAGACCACGCATACTAATACACAAACAATGATCACAGATGAGCTTTCCACAAACATTGCGTACACATTCTGTGGCGATTCTCCCACTAGTTTGAGATCGCTGCTTTAGAAAAGTATGTCTGTCGAACTTTGAAGGACTGATCTATCTACGGACAAAGTGAGTCCTTGGATCGTCCGAAGAATCAGACCAACTAGGGGGTAGGAACATTTCCTCACACAAGCCAAAAACTCAAGCAAGATCCAACACGGCCCAATTTAAGAAAAAACAAGTCACGTCTTTAGATATCAGAACAACATACCTTTTGTAGGCCTGGGCGGTAAATTCCGTTCCGCTCGCGGAATTTGGGTAATTTCGCGTTCCGCGGAGAACGCGAAATTGCCCAAAAATCTGCGTTCCGCGAAGTCGCGAAATTTTTTGCTTGTTCGCGTTCTCAATATGCGTGTTCGCGAGATATTTTACCCCGAGCACGCAAACAGCGATCGCGAACAGGAAAAAAGTATCGCGAACAAGCAATTCCGCGTGTTCGCGGAATTTCTGCGTGTTCGGAGATTTTTTACCGTTTCACGGAGATTTGCGTAACGCGATTACGCAAATTCCACCCACCCCTAACCTTTTGGCTATCAAATCTACGCCTATCGAGTCACCATCCCTTTCTATCTTACATATATATGTTACTGCAGTCAAAAACCCAAAGCGAATCTTGTGCCACAGAGCTTTATTTCATAATGAGTCAAAGTGTACGGCAGCTGCATGAATGTGCTGGAGTCCCCACACTACTGATATGGCTACCATAAGCCATATATGAATATTGTGGAATCCTTTCTGGATCAAGGTATCTGCTAAGAATCCCTCAAAAGGAGTCACACTGGACCCCTGAAAGTGAGGCAGCCCTGCACTAGCTTGAGAGCTGCACAGATCAATCCTTTCATTTATCTGGATAGATTTTGCACCGAAGGTTGGGTGGCGGGATCTGAGTAGAGGGGTATGCAGAGTCCCAAAAGGCTCATCGTCCTTTCAAATTCACAAAAGGTAGTTCATATCACTGACACTGTCCAAACCAGCTTGAAAGTTTGGATACCCAACGTGAGTTACCTTTTTGGTAAGGTACGGTGAAATCCATCAAAAAAGAAAGTGTCATAAACGTAGAGACATGTTGGAGTAACTAATTCAATTCATTTCAAATTTAGCTATTGACTGGGATTTCAGGAGCTGGGTAGTTTTGACTCTGCAAGTTATTCAAGACCAGCAAACCCTTGTGTGGTTGGGAAAGGGGAATAAAGAAAGAACCACACTCCTGTCCCACAGACATGTTTGTGTGTGTGGGTGTTACCCAGAGGGGAGGAACAGGTTATTATTTCTAAACCGAAACAGCTACTTTGGGCACTACGGTGCCTTTCATAATACGCATGCTATCCTTTCTCAGGTGTAACCTAGAAAAGTGGATGAAACCGCACTGAAAGAGAAATAGCTCATCAGTGTAAACATTTAAATACTGATAAACACCTGAAGAAAGAACCACAAACTAAAATGCTAGTCAAAGAAAGAAAAGTGGGAGAGAATGAGCCCTAGATTTCCTTCCTAACAGGGACAACACAGTGTACCTTTGTTATACAAGCGAACCACAAGAAAGGCAGGTCTAAGATCATTCAGCTTGAGCTTTGTTGTTTAGGGATGCCACTAAAATGTTGTTTTTTCCATTTGTTTCCTTCAGTTTTGTGTGCTTGAATTAAAGGTGCAGGCTTTACAAGCATGCTTTAAGTCTAATGTAATTATTTTATGCACTGCAGAGAATCTGGAAATATTAACATCATATTTGATCTTTTGGCGGTGTGTAATTAGTTCGCTGATTGGTGAAATGGCTGGTTCATGAGAATCTTGGCCAATATGTAGTATCACATTTACCCGAAGCACAGTTTGGGTAAAGCCATGTGAATGATGAGCCCCCCTCTTCGAACAATTCAGAAATCGATATCAGGTCAACAGCCAAACATCCCAGGCTCTAACCACATAATGCAACGTGTAATGACAGGTACCTGTGAAAAAGAGTACTGTCACCATGCATAAGAATAGTGGTGAAAACCGGACACAAAAAACTCTTCACATACCAACAAAATTGATAATGGCAAGGTGCCTCATTGCGGTGCGCGACACCTTCAGCCAACTCTGGCGTTTTACTCAACTGTGCTTCACTCCTGGGATTTTTTAGCACATTGCTGCAATATTAATAGGAACAGTGCAAGTCTCAGTACACAATGTGATGTCTGTAAAAAGGTCAGGACGGACTTAAAGGGAGACATTTGCCATGGGCACACTTGGCAGCTATGAATGTTACACAACAGCAGCACCACTGATGCGGTCAGGCAAAGAACACAGAAAAGCAGTGGCGGGCATGCGTAGGACATCAGGTATCAGGTGCCTTAGAATGCAGGGCTACAAATTCATCTGGAGTAACTCCACATCTTAAAGGCTCCCAAGGTAATACGCTGCTGACGGGTTGACCACCACCAGCAACGTCATTATATTTAGCAAGAAGTAGGTCAGTGGCCCCCAAATGTGTCCAGAAATCTGCTTGTTCAAGCACTGGAATATAGCGCTTCACTCGTTGATCCATTACTAGTCCTGCGAAGCAGACAGAGACCGACAGAGTGACTGAGAGGTAATGAGTTGTGAGAGAGGGTAATGGGGTGTAAGAGAGTGCAGTACACAGACCTTCTATGCTTACAACTGTCTCACAAAAGTCCACTGCACACATGGCCAAAGGGAAGAGAGCACATACCCTGCATTACTTCTCCTTTGAATTAAATATCTACTTTATAACAATCACTACAAAAAAATGTTTGGTAAAAATGTGTATCATCTATTTTGGGGGTTAGGCAACGGAATAAGCACGGATTTCAAAAGATTTGGAAAACGGAGAAAATACCACAGAAATCCACACAAAAATATAAACACTGGAATCAGGACAGCCTAATGAGATGGTATGATGGTGGTGAACACCCAACACCTGCATGACTGCAGCAGCAGCGAGCACAGCACATGCAGCAGAAGCCACATCCTCCGCCAAGTGTCAGTATACGTTGGCATATATCGATGCTATATGTTGGCCCGATGAAGAGCATGTCTGAAACACTTAAAACAGCATTACTAGTGCGAAAGTGACGAGTGTTTCAGGAAGTGGAATGCACACAGCACCACTCTCGCGGCACCAATGGTGGCCAGTTTTAATCCACTTTCACATCGGTGCCAGCGGTCATATCATTAGATCAAGGTGACATAAAAGACAGGTTCACATTCATTGAAATACATTCTAATATTGGCAGCCGCCTGCCTTGACAGATGTTCTGATTATAACATGAACGTAGATATGCAAAGTTTATTTGACCTCAATAACAGAGGCGGGTGCCTGTTCAGTCATGTAGTGGATGGCATCCTGGTCGCCCAGCCAATCGGAGCCCTTCACGGTGTCATAGAAGTGCCATCTCCAGTCATCGGATTCCATGTTCCCCAAAGCGGCATTGATTCCACCCTGCAGAAGAACAGAGACAAACAAGGAGTTTCCTACTTCGTGAAAAATACAAATATACACCTCTGTAGCAGTCCTTTTTCGAGGTGTGTCCTGGACAGTTCAGCATTCTCGCCACATATGAAGGGACGCATTTTATTGACTTTTTATTACTTTTTTACCATTAATATTAATAGCATACATTTACAAAAAATAAAAACATTACAAATGGTAGGCTTGTCAAGGCTGGACCAAAAGGACTTACAAATTCTGGTTTATCTGCGCCTGCTTTCTGAAATCAACATACCAACTATCAGGATCGATCTATCTATAGATCTCTCCAGATATCCATATAAACACAGGCATAGATGTATGCGCAGTGATCAAGCGTAACTCATTGATCCAAGAGGAATCTATGCAAAGAGTTTGAATACAATATTGAATGAAAACATTTAGTTTTAATCAAAATGTTAATTTCCAATAGTCTGAAATCCCTACTTCTATAACGAATGGCCTTAGATTGGATCATTTAGATTGAGCTCGCGTGTCATTTTATCTTTCCTTTAACTAGCATCACTCCTACCTGTAGCCCGAATATTAACCTCTATGCTAGACCTCAACTGTAGCCCAGCTCCAACCCTCACCGGACCCCATCTCTTGCCCTAGGTCTGGCATACCCTTCCCTTCAACCTTCACTCCAGCTCAGCCGCGGGCCGTGCAGGTAAGCGCGGTGGGGCCGGGCGGGATTGCGACAGACGATGCAGAGAGACATTTATTTATTTAATTTCCCCTCAGCATTGTCCGTTGAAATAACCCCCTCCCCCAACTGGCCCCACCAGCCGCCGATGTTACCTGCACGGACCGCTGCTGCTCCAGCTATGAACCTAACTGTATCCCTCACCCAAATGCTAACCCTCCTTGTAGGACTTGGCCCTTTTTCCCTCATTTGTTTTCATTTTTTCATGTTGATGCAGATTCAGGGGGCCATTTTACCCACCCCTGAAACTTCTGTCTGAGGGCCTGAAGCACAAAATGGTGGCCACCTGTGACATCACCAGCATCCACTGGAACCTGCTAGCACCTTCCAGAACATTCCAGAACCCTGTGACAGTTGGAGGCGGTTTAGAATGTTGGGAAGCTAAGACAGAGAGTTGGCAGTTGGAGCTGGCAGTTGGCACCTGACTGGTGAGGAGTGAGCAGCAAAAACGTGAAGGAGGAAGGAGTGAAGCAGCAGGGGTGGAAACTTGTGCCTGGAGTGGGGTCCATAAACCCACCCTTGATACTAGTCCCTACTGACGGAGCCCAGCCTAGAGCCCTGTGTGGGAAGAAGTCAGAAAAACCATCCTGAGGACCTGGACAGCAGGAACAGGCCTTAGAAACAAGAGAACAGCAAGATCCTGACCTGGAAGCTGGTTTCCCTGAAGTCCGACGTCGAGTAGCCTAAGACCTGGAGCCCGAGGTGGAGAAGCGGCGCTGACTGGAAAAGCAGACGTCGTACCCGGAGCCGCCAGAGGTCGAGAGAGGGCGCCGTCAGAGGTCGTGAGGAATACCAGAGGTCGAGGAGGAAGTCACCCGAGGTCGAGTGAGCGGCGTCATCGGAGGAGTGAAGTCCGCCCTCCGGAGTCGTCGGAGACCGAGGTGAAGTGCAACGGAGGTCGGGAGTGAGGATCGCACTCCGGAGTCACCGGAACCTGTGAGGATCGGGCCGGAGGTCGGGAGTGGAGGTCGCACTCCGGAGTCGCCGGAAACCTAAGGAGAGGGACAACGGAGGTCGGGAGTGAGGATCGCACTTCGGAGCCGCCGGAAGTCGACATCGAGGCAAGGCCGGCCGACGTCATCGAATCCGAGGTCGCCATCGGACCGGAGCCGCCCGAAGTCGACGTCGAGTAAAGACTGCCCGACGCCATCGAATCGGAGGTCGAGATCGAACCGAGGCCGCTGACATCGAGACCGGATCCGCCTGCCGGCGTCGTCAAAGAACTGACATTGTGCCGAGGCCGCCGACATCGAGCTGGAACCGCCTCACGGCATCGACCCGACTCCAGCGGCGTCGGAGCATCAGAAAAAGGGCAGTAAGTGGAGTAGAGGGCGCCTAAGGCCCTGTGGAGACCTGAGAGACTGCTCTAAGGGGCTAGGGAGGTGCTGGAACCAACCTGACTGTGCCAGGGGTGAACTGGGACTAATCTAGAGAAGTTGTGTGGAGAGAGAGAGCCAGGTCTCTGGTATTTTCCCCCTTTATCTACCTCAGTTTAGGCCTCAGCCTTGTCCAAGCCAGGGAGTAGACACCCTCAAGCCTTCCACATCCCCACAAGCTGTGCTTGGGCCAAATCAGCCCTTAGGAATTCAAAAGTGATCTGATTCCATGAGTGTCACTGTCAGCTTTTAAGTATTTATTAGGGGCACTGTATTTATTGTATTTAACCTATTTATTGTTCCACTGTATTTATTGGTCCACAGTATTTATTGATGCACAATATTTATTGGTTACAGTATTTATTGCCTCAGAATATTTAATTGCCTGTCTGTATTGCACTTTTATTTATGCCTTCAGTATTTATGATCACCCCTATTTATTGAATCATTAAGCCAGTATTTATTTGACCTGCACTTTCTAAAAGTTTGTATATTGTGATTGTTATTTATTTTCTCCAATCAGCAACTAAGAGAAAAAGAAGATAAAGAAAGTTATTTTCATAATTTTTACGGTGTAGAGTCGTTTTTGGAACGGATGCACGCATGGTTATTGTTTGGGTATGTTGTATGCTTAGCACGGAGCCTGATTCCTGACCACTCGAGCCAAGCTACCACAGTGTGTCCGGAAGACCACCACCACCCCTTCTAGTGTGGGAGTGGTTTTCCAACACTCCTGGTAACCCTAACTCCGAGACTAACCCACGCTATTAGCCTAATCTTATGCCTAATACCAACTCTCAAGGTAACCCTAACTCCGAGACTAACCCACGCTATTAGCCTAATCTTATGCCTAATACCAACTCTCAAGGTAACCCTAACTCTGAGACTAACCCACGCTATTAGCCTAATCTTATGCCTAATACCAACTCTCATGGTAACCCTAACTCCGAGACTAAACCATGCTATTAGCAGAATCTTATGCCTAATGCTAACTCTCATGGTAACCCTAACTCCGAGACTAAACCATGCTATTAGCAGAATCTTATGCCTAATGCTAACTCTCATGGTAACCCTAACTCTGAGACTAACCCACGCTATTAGCCTAATCTTATGCCTAATACCAACTCTCAAGGTAACCCTAACTCCGAGACTAACCCACGCTATTAGCCTAATCTTATGCCTAATACCAACTCTCAAGGTAACCCTAACTCCGAGACTAACCCACGCTATTAGCAGAATCTTATCCCTCACCCCAATGCTAACAGTAACCTTAGTCCGAGACTAACCCACGCTATTAGCCGAATCTTATGCCTAATGCCAACTCTCAAGGTAACCCTAACTCGAGACTAAACCACGCTATTAGCAGAATCTTATGCCTAATACTAACTCTCAAGGTAACCCTAACTCCGAGACTAAGCCACGCTATTAGCAGAATCTTATACCTAATGCTAACTCTCAAGGTAACCCTAACTCCGAGACTAAACCACGCTTTTAGCAGAATCTTATACCTAATGCTAACTCTCAAGGTATCCCTAACTCCGAGACTAAACCACGCTATTAGCAGAATCTTATGCCTAATGCCAACTCTCAAGGTAACCCTAACTCGAGACTAAACCACGCTATTAGCAGAATCTTATGCCTAATGCTAACTCTCAAGGTAACCCTAACTCCGAGACTAAGCCACGCTATTAGCAGAATCTTATACCTAATGCTAACTCTCAAGGTAACCCTAACTCCGAGACTAAACCACGCTTTTAGCAGAATCTTATACCTAATGCTAACTCTCAAGGTATCCCTAACTCCGAGACTAAACCACGCTATTAGCAGAATCTTATGCCTAATGCCAACTCTCAAGGTAACCCTAACTTCGAGACTAAACCACGCTATTAGAAGAATCTTATCCCTCACCCCAATGCTAACAGTAACCTTAGTCCGAGACTAACCCACGCTATTAGCCAAATCTTTTGCCTTATACCAACTCTCATAGTAACCCTAACTCAGAGACTAACCCACGCTATTAGCAGAATCTTATCCTTCACCCCAATGCTAACAGTAACCTTAGTCCGAGACTAACCCACGCTATTAGCCGAATCTTATGCCTAAAGCTAACTCTCAAGGTAACCCTATCTCCGAGACTAAACCACGCTATTAGCAGAATCTTATCCCTCACCCCAATGCTAACAGTAACCTTAGTCCGAGACTAACCCACGCTATTAGCCAAATCTTATTTCTCATCAAAATGCTAACCCTCATGATAATCCTAAATCCAGGAGCAACCCACACTATTATCCTAATCTTATCCCTTACCCTAATGCTGACCCGCATGATAATCCTAAATCCAGGAGCAACCCACACTATTAGCCTAATCTTATCCCTCATACTAATGTTAACCCTCATGGCACCCCAAGCCTAAACTATACCATGGCCCTAACCTCATCCCTCACCCAAATCCTTTCTCTCACCCTCATTTTAACTGTAAACCTAACCAAAACTATAACCCCATCTTATCCCTCACCCCATTTCTAACACTAATGTCAACCCTTATCCCGAACCTTTCTAAACCACTCCACTAGCTGTATCTTGTGCCTCTGGCCCTACTGCTACCCACACTACTATCCTAATCTCTTACCCTGACTTTCTCTATATACCCAAACAATATTGTAAACGTAACCTTATCTCTCACCCTTACCCAAGATCTAACACACACATTAACTCTTCACCCAGCTGACACTGTAACCCTAACTTTATCCCTCAGGCAAATCCAATCCCAACCCTCAACCTAACTTTACTTTCACCCAAATCCTAACCAGTTACCTTCCTTCAAACCTCTCTCCCTCTCTTGAGCGGAATTACATGTACTTTGAACCGAGTGATTTGACTTACTTGCCAACTACCAGCCAAATCCAGTCGACAATAAGTAACCAAACTATCTAACGTAATGGGACTTTTCAAAAAAGATCTTGCAAGACACCAATGCCCTCCATGTTTTGAGGCCTAAGACAGTGGTACTCAACCCTTTGACTATGGATCCCCAGAAAAAGACATTCAAACAAATACACAAATGATGACACATTTTATTTCATTTGCAAAGATGTTTAAATAAATAAATAAAATAATTTCAATATGAAGGTTGGAGCTTTTCTAAATTTGAGGTCACTCATCATCCATACTATGTTCTGTTTGGTGCGCCCGCACTACTCCCACAAATCAATCTAAGGACACCAATTTTATTTTTAGTCTCGAATTTCAAATTCCTTCACATATACAGTACATTTAAAAATATATAATTGCACATTTAGCTTCCTTATTTATATAAACCTTATGAAACTGTTAATATTATTTAAGCTGTCACAGACCTCCCGAGGGTCTCTGGACCAGAGGTTGGGACCCGCTGGCCTAAGCACTTCATGGTCATCATTATGTTTCCTGGGGGGTGGGGATTCCAGAGACACTTAAAATCCTGGTTAGGTACAAGATGTTGAAAATACTTGGATACAGAGGCTGTATCGTCAACGTACTTCTGGAATGAGGGGCTCGAGATCACAATCGGGGCGGGGGCACTCTTGAAGCTATCCCGGATGACTGAAGACGCAAACCGTAGCCTAATAACTTCACATATTGCAGAAACTTGGTGGCGTGTGTACTACAAATGACAAAAGAAACGTGGAATACTGACATTTAGGGAGCTCAATGATTAATTACAATATGTTTGTATCACTGGGCAACCCCAAAACAGATGGAAGAGAGACCCCTCCTGCCCACATCCTCTCTGGCACAGCCTATTCTCAGTAGCACCGTCTTCGGATAATATACCCAGTGTAGGATCTTTAGTTGGACCATTCGGAATCTGGTGCGTATTACGACTTCCCGCGGGCCCTGTAAGGCCTCATCCATTCCTCGTCGTCTTGTTGGCCTAGGTAACTGTCCCATGATGTCTTAAATGCTCCCAGAGGGTCAGGAGAGTAAAGGATTTTCGGATATATGAACGATATTGCCCTTTTGGTCAGAGGGTCAGTCAGCAGTCAATCCTCCAGAGGGGACACTTCCTCTAGGACCACCGCTTCACAAATATGGCTTAAGGGCGTGTCCCAGATGGAGATATTTCAATCATTTCCCTTGTCCCATTTCGTATTCCTGTTGTAGGGTGAGAAACTTAATTTATGCCTGTCCTTTCCATACACCCCCAATCTATCTAGGCCCAGCAATTTCCATTTGCCAAAGTTACACAGCTGGCCCACCTTTCAAAGCGGATCGCTGTCCCAGAAAGGCATCATCTTGGTTAACTTCCCTTCCCACACCAGGAACTTCGGTGCTGCTCGCCACGCCCTTACCACAGTCTGTGTGTAGTGGCAGGTCTCTAGTCATTCCCTGGTCGTATAGTAAGAGGAGACAACCCGAGTCCCATAGATGCTCCATCTACTCTGTAGGCGGGTTCAGCTCTATCGCTGAATGCCCAGTCATTCAAGCTCACTAATTTGGAGGCCCATTAGTAAGCTCTAATATCCGGTACCGCCAACCCCCCTTCATAGACTCCTTTTTGTAGTTTACTCAGGGCTGTGCGCGGGGCGCTCCCGCCAGAGCAGTGACCTTAACTCGGCTTTGACTTTTTTGAAAGAGTGGGTTAGGGATTTCAAAAGGTGTATTTTGCATTGATTAGAGCAACCGCGGGAGCGTCATCATCTTAAATAGGGCCTCACGTCCCATTAACGTGAGTGGAAGTGATCACCAACGAATCTATTCAGCTGCAAGTCTGCATTTCGTTGGTAGAACTCCTGAGGATTCTTAGCCCTGTATATCCACAGATATTTGAAGCCCTTTATCTCGACTGGCACCCTGCACCGAGTCGTGAGCTCGGAAATAGCTCCCACCAGTGAAAATAGCAGAGATTTGTCCCAATTAATGCAGTATCCAGAGTAGCCCCCACAGATACGGAAGATCGGCAGCATTCTATCAATGTATTGCCTCGGCCTTCTGACGTACAATGATGTCGTCTGCATAATGAGATATTAGTTCGTCCCTTTACCCTCCCACTGGAATATCTCATATCCCATGCCGCTAATGGCTCTAGGGCTAAGGAAAATACTAGAGGGGACAGAGGGCAACCCTGCCTAGTTCCTTTATGGAGCAAGAACACCCGTGACACAGTAGCATTGACTTGCACCCTTGCAAAAGGTTGGTGGTAGAGTAGCCTCACCCAACCAATGAAATTTGGTCCGAAGCCCAGATGGTTCAGGACGGCAAAGAGATAACTCCATTCCACACTATCAAGCACCATTTTGACATCTAGGAACAACAGGGCTGCCGGGTCATATGTATTAGAGGCCGCGGTGGACATTGTCCTTATCTTTATATCTTGAAGGAACTCTGTACAGTCAACCTCCGTCTTTCCAGCTAAGGAGGTGTACAGTGACTCATAATATGTGGCGAACGCGTCTGCTATCTCTTTGCACATCTCGTGTTTATGGCCTGTGTTGTCTACTATCTCTGGGTCCCATTTGTTTTCCGTCCCTTTCTTGTCCAGGCATGCCAGGAGCCTATTAGCTTTACCTCCCACTTCAGTCTGTGTTGGGTGGCAAGCACCTGTGTTCTGGCTCTATCTTCAAGTAGGTCATGAAGCTCCCTCTGGAAATGCCCCAGCTGGAGCCTCGCCCGAGTCATTCGAGTCATTCGCCCCTCCTTATACCACTTGGGTCTCCAAACTAAAAATGGCGGTCTCTAGGGCAAGGCACTGAAGCGTCTTTTCTTTTGTCAATGCCCCAATTTGGGCCTGCATCTGGCACCTGATCACTACTTTAAATGCTTCCCAAAGTGTCACCCTCGAATGTACTGAGTCCACGTTGTCTTCAAAGAATTGCTCAGCCCTTTTCCTAATGGCAGACTTGAATTTTTGGTCTTTAAGGTACCAAGAGTCAATTTGCGGGGGTAGGGTGTGGTCTCTCCGGGGGCCCTCCAGGACAACCACTACCAGATAATGGTTTGACATCCCTCATGTTTTATGTGTTGCTTTCTGAAAGTCCCCCAAACCCTGGCCAGCGTTAAGATGTAGTCTAGTCTGGAGAGGCTCCCATGTGCTGCCGATATGTGTGCATGGTCTAATAAAGGGGTGTTGATGTCTCCATATGTCACTTAAGCCCACTGTCAGGAGCAAATCTTTCAGTGAACTCAGTCTCCGTCCCACCGCTGTTCCCCCTATAACTTCCATCTCAGCTGAGACAATGTCATTCATGTCTCCCCCAAAGATCAGTTGGCCCTCTGAGAGTTCTAATAGTAGTGGACCTAATGCATCCAGTTTGGAGACCTGGAGGGGCATATACCGAGCAAAGGTTCAGAGTCCGTCCCTCCTATTGGCCACTTATCGCCACGAATCTCCCCAATGGGTCTGTCCATGACTTATTCCGGGTAAAGAGGAGCGTCGCCCTGCATAGTATTCCGGCTCCCCTGGAACCGGACGTGTAGCCTGGGTGCGCTAGCAATGTATATCCGAATCTATTCGGTGCCCTACACTGATTTTCAAGGAGATGTGTCTCTTGTAGCAGTATATCATCGGGGAAGTGTCTTTCAATGAATTGCAGTACTATTGTCTGTTTTAACCCACAATTAGAGACATTGACATTCCAGGACCATTTCTTTACTGATTTCCGAGAGGCTTCAGGAATTGCCATGATGTAGGGTTGTCTTACCCCCCTCCCATCCCTCCCCCCATCTCAATGTAAACTCTCCTTTGGATGACACTGTTTCTTGGATGGTACTTGTTCCTCTTAAAACCACCCCATAGCCATTAACTGGCCGATGGCAACCCAATGATAAAACAACTCCCCACTCCACCCCCCCTCCCCCAACTGGAAACCCCCTCCCTTGCTAAATAGGCTGTGCATATCCTAAATTATCAACCTGTAGAGTGCCTGTCGCCCGATCACGAAGATACAACAAATTACGTAAGTGGTGACTCGGCCGCTTAGGAGTGTCAACTACTACAGTTCCTTGTGTCGAACCCCTCTGTAAACAGTATTGTTGTGAAGTGCCTTTACCATCAAATAATTCCAGACTCCCACCTCCTCGCTGGATGTTGCTTACAGTTCCAATGACATTTCACCATCACCAGCCACGGGCTCCCTTCGAACCGGATTGTCAGAGTCCTCAACTTGCATTGCTCCCATCGCTGTCAGGCCCCGCCGCATGTACCTCCTCTGCTTCTTGCTGGTCTGACTGCTCGCTGCTCTTTTTCCTTAGGTCTGGAACTCCTCGGACAGGTTTTGTCCCTCTGCCGATGCCTCGGTTGCTGGTGCGGCCGCCCCTTCCAGCCATTCCCACGCCACATCCGGGAAGGCGAAGTGCCAAGTTTTGCCCTCTGCCATTATTCTGAGTTTTGCTGGAAAGAGCATCATGTATTTTATTTCTCGCTCTTGAAGTTCCCTGCTCAATGCCTCAAAGCACCTCAGTTGCACCTGCAGCGTAAAGTCAGGAAAGAACCAGAACTGGGTATTTTCAAAATCTATGTCCCCTATGCTTGCAGGATGGCTTCACGGTCACAATAGTTAAAACTCTTTGCAATTATTGTCCTTTGAGGTGCTCCTGGTTTGGGCGGGGGCACCGGGGCCCGGTGTGCTCTCTTGATGAAAAAGAATTTGGACAGTCTCTTGGGTCGCAGTGTGTTCACTATAAATTATTTCAGGAAGAGGTCAACGCTAGGGCCACCACTCTAATGTTATTTCTTCTTGATCTCCCCACCTGATCCTCGAGTTTGGCTGCCATGGTCGTTGTCCACTGGGTTTTGAGTTTGCACTTGTGTCTTCAGGTGTTTTGTCGTGTTTTGGAGCTGGGCAATATGAGTCTCGGCTGTCGTGACCTTCTCCCTCAGCTCTGACAGTTCTGTTCTGATCAGGTTGACCTCGATGGTCACGGTGCCTATTTTTGGTTCCAGAGTGCCCTTAAAGGCTCTTATGGCTGCCATGATGGCTCCGCTGTTCCCTCCCCCGCCACCTGTGGAGGTTTTAAAATCGCATATTTGTCCAGTTTGCTTGTTTGGAGGGCTCCCGGCCCCTTGGGTTTCACCATCACATCATTCGATTCAGATTGTATAGGTTTCTCCTTCCCCACCTTATGAATGTCAGACATCAGGACCTGGTCGTAAGCGGTCAAGGGTCTGCTGTGTTATTGGGGGGGGGGGGGGCGGAGGCGGTATACGGCCGTTGCCCTCGCTCACTTTGTGTGTCTTATTGATGGTCTTCCTTTCCTGCAACCCAAATGTCTCAATGAGCATTTCAATGTAAACGCCCACTGCTCCGGGCGCCGTCAGCCCCTGCTAGAGGCCCGGTCCCGTGCCTCTACTGCTCGGCCTGCCTTACAAGCCGGCTTTATAATGACCGTTTGATTTCGCTGGGTCCCGGGGGTCTTGTTCCTCTCATTTGGCAGGCCACGATATGGCTGCGCACCACCCACCCAAGGGGTGGGTGGGAGGAGAGGACAAGAGGTTTTTGGCTGGTTATCGTGCTAGTCACGGTCTCGGGTTTCCACGGATGAGACGGTGTCCTGAGATCAGTTGCCTGTGCCGAGTACAGACCCCCCCAGGCCTATCCAAATCTGGGTTCACCGTGACAGCCAGGTCGTTTCCTACACTGCACTCCTGTGTGAAGTGGACTAGATGGTTCCTCTTACCTCTGCTCTGCTGCGAAGGGTGCTGCGTTAGTCAGCACAGCCCCCAGCAGGATCAGCTGCGCCCCTCAGTCTGGTTGCGGGTTACGCAGAGTCGTGCAGGTCTCTGCAATCCATCCCAGGTTGTCGGGGGCCCAACCTGCACTGCTCCTGCTGGCCTGAACTATCGGCACGGTGGGGGTTGGTACAACTCCAAGGGACCTTGGGGTAGCCAACTGGTGCGTGGGACCCTGTCTAGGTCGTTAGCAGCGGCCCTCGCTCAGTCACTCAGCCTTCCGTGCTGGTTGGCTACTGCCTCAATCTGCTCTCTGGGCCCTCAGGTGCCCCCGTTAGGCAGTACCTCTTTTCCATTGCTCTGGGGTTTACTCTTACTTCGAGTATATGAGCGGATTACGGGGTTATGCTCAGCGAGCTCAGCTACAGTGCGGCCATTTTTGGTCGCGGCAAGCCACGCCCCCTTAAGTCACTGGATTTAATTACACCATGGACCTGCTTTATCCCTTTACTGCCTGCACTCAAGCAGAGTCTTATGTCAAAACTCTAACATGATGAACAGGAGGACTGCAGGGGAATCTCATCTAGATTCCCATACAGGATAGCTATGGTGACCGGTAAGTTACTTTTAATTCACCAAGGAATCTGGTTTAGTTTGACATCCTTCCAGTAGCAGCTAGTTGTGATTCTCCAGTATTGGGGTATCTTTCATAGATTCATATGCTTGAATCATTCCCCGTCGTCTGAGTGGGAGTCCCACGGTACATAAAAATAGCAATAAATATGCATAACATAGCCATACCATAGGTTAATTAGAACCAGGAAGTAAAATAGCTAGAAGTTAATAGGAAAAAATCTTCCACTTTCATGACTCGTCCAAGTCATTATATATAGTCCAAACTACAGCCAATCAGGCGACAGCACCCTCTAGAATGTTCTCCCCAGAGGCTCAGGCTCTCAGATTTTCTACCGCACGTCGTGTGAAGGGAGTCTCCCTGAGCTCTGCTCAGTACTTCTCAGGTTTTCGTTAGAATATCTTCATTCATGATGTCTTCTTCTAAGAAATCTCTCTTTAGACCATGTCAGTCTTGTGGGAAGCCCCGGTTTTCTGAAGACCCCCACAAGAAGTGCATTTACTGCTTATATCCAGATCACCAGGTGAGAAAATGCAAAATCTGCAGAACTTTCCCTCAAAAAACCCTGAGGGAAAGAGAGGGACGTCTACTTCTGTGGCTACAGAAGATTAAGAATCAAGACAAGCCTTTATCTGAAGTTGGCAGTGTTTGATCTGTCAGGTCTGCCTCCTCTAGGAAGAGGACTAGCAACACGGATTTGATCTCTCCTGGGGCTAAGGTGTTATAAAAACAGCACACCGCTGAGAGTGTTGAGTTGCCTTCCACTTTCAAAAAGGCTCCACCACCTACTAAGGGAAAAACTTTGCCCTCTACACCCCGAGAAAGACTGAAGTCTCAGGCTTTTAAACTTATTTCTGACAGATTTACCTCAGAAACGGGTTCCATCGTCGACGAGCTTGACGACTATGTCTTCGTCGACGAAGCCCGTCGTCGTCGCGATGACGTCTACTGCAACCTTCTCGTCCCCAAAAGCCTCAGATGATACTGTCGTCGGCTTCCTCGCCATCGACGCTGGTTTCCGTCTCCGTCAGTCACTGCCCTCTCGTCGACGAAGAGATTGAAGTCTATTGTCGATGCCCCTCCGTCGACTAAGAATAAGAGAACCTCGTCGACGGCGATGACCTCGTCGACGGTTGCTTCGTCTATGCCCACCTCGTCGACGACTGTCTCGTCGACGGCTGCTTTGTCGACGCTATCTTCCTGCACTGATCTTCAAGTTTGGTCGTCGTCTACAGCCACGGCATCCTCAAGGACATCTGCGGTGCCGCCTACACTATTGCCACCGCCGACGACGGCGCCTTCCTTGCTTCAAAAGGAACTTCTTTAGAGGTTCTCTCTCCAGTTCACACATCACACAGTAGAGTGCCTCTTGAGTTTCCCGAGCAGTTACTGGATTAAGGGGCAGATGAGGATGAATCTGAGGAAGATGACAGATTTCGTACTGCCAGGAGCCCTTCCGAACTCTTCAATAAATACCAAGACGTAGATCAAGAAGAGGAGTACTATCCGGACACTGCTCCTCCAGCTCCAGAGTCAAACCCTATGGCACAATTGCTTCCATCCCTTCTAAACAATCTCCAGTACATGCTTGATGATTATTACTGCCGATTTCCTCCATCTGATTCGGCTTCTTCTGTACCACCTACACCTGTTCCTCAAACTTCAACAGTGTTGAGGTCGCCCAGACCAGTTTCTCCGGTGCCTTCGATACCTCATCATCAGGAAGCCCACACCATGGATGATGACAGAGAGGAAGGAGAATTGGATGATGACAGAGAGGAAGGAGAATTGGATGACAGATCACTCCTTACAGAATGGGATGACTATCAAATAAAAACGCTGTCTCCTTCGACACCTGCTCCTGTTGACTCGCCTCCAGTTGACATCGGAGGTTTTCATGTTCTAATGGAAAGAGCAACACAACGGTTCCTTCTTCCCATGGAAACCAAGAAGGACAATTGTTTCCTTTACGATTTTAAAGATCAGCCGAGGAAACAAGTGCGCAGTATTCCTATTTACTTTATTTGGCAGGAAGGATTGAAAGTCATGTAAACTCCTGCCTCCATTCCGGCGGTCCTGCCTCGCCTTGAATAGAAGTATAAGGCACCGGATAACTCTCCAGCATATTGCCCAAGCAGTGCAACGCCGAGCACAGAATCCCTCCTTTTCATTGTCTGCTCCCCCGGATCGGGATGGGAGACGTCTGGACGCAATTGGAAAAAAGGTTTCGACCATGGCGGCCACTACTGTCTGTGCAGCTAACTCACTGGCCATCTTGGACCGCTATGATAGACAGATGTGGTCAGACATCTCTCCTTACATCGAGATGTTACCTGAGCCCTCCAAGGCAGAAGCGCTAAAAATCCTTCAGGAGGGAGAACGAATCTCGGCTGAGATTATCGATTCTGCTGTGGATGTTACGTCTACGGGTTTTCGGCAACTGGCGGGTGCAGCTGTCCTGAGGCGACAGGGCTGGCTGAAATCCACATCATTTCGTCAGGAAGTTCAGACGAAAATAATCGACATGCCTTTTGACGGCGAGTCTCTTTTTGCTCAGCATGTTGATGAAGTCCTACAAGCCATTAAAAAGGGTACCGAGACAGCGAGATCTCTCGGAACTCTTCAGTTTCGAAAACCGCCTTTTTGTGGCGCGAGAGGTCGTGGATCCTTCTCCAGTCGAGGGGGCTATAATCAGTCAAGGCAATACCAGTCCTATCAGGGTAACCAACGTTACTCCTCACAACAACAACAATCCTTCAGGCAGAAACCAACTACGTCTTTTGCACAAACATTATCGCGGACGGAATACGTCTAAAAAGCAGTGACAACTGCCACCTGCTCTACCGCTCAATCCTACAAAAGTTGGAGGATGGATCTCCTGTTTTTACTCAACCTGGTCTGCTATAACAACAGACAAATGGGTTTTGGACATTGTGGCCAGGGGCCACGGTCTGGAGTTTATCAAACTTCCTCCACATTCTCCTCCCAAGGGCCCGCCTCCAGCTCATCTCACGGAGCTTTTCTCTCAAATCACCTTGATGTTAAAAAAGGGAGCGATCGAACTGGGTCCGAAATTACAAAGAGGCACCGGTTTCTATTCCAGATTTTTTCTAATAAAAAAAGAAAATCGAGACAATGCGCCCCATCTTGGATCTTCGTTCCCTCAACTACTATCTCAAAAAACAATCCTTCCGGATGTTGACTGTACAAGAAGTCCTTCAACTCCTCTCTGCGGGGGATTATATGACCACCCTCGACCTCCAAGACGCTTATTTTCATATACCGATTTTACCCAGACACAGAAAGTTCTTGAGATTCAGAGTGGCTGGCAGGGACTTCCAGTTCAAAGTCCTTCCCTTTGGACTACGCTCCGCACCCAGTGTCTTCACCAAAGTTTTGGCACCGGAGCTGCACACCTTTGGTTGGAAGGAATCCACATTTTTCCTTATTTAGATGATTGCCTTATCAAGGCGAATTCCGTCGCAGTCGCAAACGTCCATACTCAGAAATGTCTGTCACTCTTCCAGTCTCTCCATCAATCTGGACAAGTCTCAACTCATCCCATCACAAACAAGAACATCCTTAGGAGCCACCATAGGCACTCTACGGACACATGCCTTTGTCTCAACCGAAAGACAATAAAAGCTGTGCAAGCTTGCTCAACTACTCTGATCAAAAAAGTACATTTCTGTCCGACAGTTCAAGTCACTTCTAGGGATGCTCTCATCCTGCATTCCCTTGACCCCCAACTGTCGCCTCAAAATGAGAACCCTGCAAGAGGAGCTCAACAACCAATTGCTACAAGTCTCAGGGTACTGCGACGATCTCATCCGCATCACTCCTCAGATGCGGAAGGCATTGCTCTGGAGGAATGTGGTAGCAGGCCTCTCATTCCTAGTGGAAGCTCAAAGTTTCGTCATCACTACGGACGCCCCCCTCGAAGGGTGGGGAACGCACCTTCAAGGACTAACAGTCAACGGCAAATGGGATGCTCAACAAAGGACTTGGCATATCAACCTTTTCGAGTTGCTAGCGATCTTCCTGACCCTAAAATCTTTTCGCACCGTCATTCTAGGAGCATCAGTGTTGATCCGGACGGACAACACAACAAGTATGCACTACCTAAACAAACCGGGAGGGACAAGATCCATTCTGCTGTCCCAGCAAGCCAGCAAATTTGGGATTGGGCAATCCGACATCAAATATATCTGTCAGCAGTCCATGTTCTGGGAGTATCCAACATCCTGGCGGACTCCCTCAGCAGGTTGACAGTGTCAAATCACGAGTGGGAGCTCCATCAACCAACTTTGGATCGACCCGATCTGGACTGGATTGCGACCAATCTGAACCGCAAATGCCCATTCTACGCAAGTTGGCTTCCCCAACGAGACTTGTGCGTGAAAGCGTTTTTGATGAATTGGTCGCAGATCTATGCCTACGCTTTTCCACCGATACCATTGGTTCCCAGGGTTCTTTGGAAAATGAAGAAGGAGCCTTGTCGCCTACTCCTAATAGCTCCCAGGTGGCCTCGCCAGATCTGGTTTACCGAACTCCTCCTTCTATCCGAATGCGATCCCATTCAGTTGCAACCAATACCCAATCTCCTATCCTTCCACAACGGGCAGATCTGCTATCCGGATCCTGCATCTCTGCACTTAGCAGCCTGGCGCCTGAACACCTTGAGTTTGCCCACTTAGACATTCCTTCGGAGTGTAGGGAGGTCTTAGCTAATGCTAGAGCGCCCTCTACAATAAACACCTACATGCTCAAATGGAAGAGATTTTGCCTCTGGTGTCAAGACGCCAACATTCACTCAGTACATGCAAAACTGGAACAACTATTGCCTTTCTTCTTACATTTGGCAAAATCATGCCTTTCCCATTCTACTCTTAAAGTATTCTTAGCGGCTATCTCAAGATTCCGACAAGCTGGTTCACATTCTCTTTAGGATCATTCAACAATTCTTCAAAGGATTGTTTCGTATGTTTCCTCCCATCCGGCTCCACCCTGGCATCTTACATTGCTCTGTCACAACTCATGCGACACCCCTATGAACCTATTCATAGAGCTGATTTGAAGTTTGTGTCGTGGAAGAGGTCTCTGCTGTTGGCTCTCACATCAGCCAGGCGGGTCAGTGACATTCAAGCCTTCACTATTAAACCACCTTTCCTTCAATTCACCAGGGACTCGGTAGTGCTCCGCACTAACCCCATTTTTGTGCCTAAAGTGCCGTCTGATTTCCATCTCAATGAACCAGTTATTTTAAAGACTTTCTTTCCTGATCCTCAATCACCTGCGGAAAGGGCGTTACATACCCTTGATGTCAAAAGAGGTCTAAAATGTTATTTGCAAAGGACATCCTCAATACGAAAATCTGATCAATGCGCAAAGGGCACCCAATAACCAAACAGACCATAGCTCGTTGGATCTCTGCTGCAATCTCTTTCTGTCATCAGCAAGCAGGTAGACCGCTGCAGGCACCTCCGAGAGCACATTCTACTAGAGCAATCTCTTCTTCTACTGCTCTCTTTGCTTGTGTGCCTCTTCATCAAATGTGCAGAGCCGAAACATGGTCCAGCAGGCACACCTTTACCAAGCACTACTGTATGGAGGCTGTCAGCAACGCAGACATGTCTGTGGGACCAGCGGTTCTCTGTAATCCTTTTAAATAAGGTGAGCCTCTGTTCTTCCCTCCTCCTCTTTGATGCATTCTTATGTACATATCGTTTGTGATTATATATATATTTATATGTTGATGCATATATACATATGTGTAATTTATCTGGTTTGATATGTATGTATGTATGTATGTATATATATATTTCTTTGATGATCTCACAAGCATCATTATGGAATTACTGCTTTCTACTCTGATTCAAGCATGTGAATCTATGAAAGATACCCCAATACTGGAGAAGAACAAAAGTTACTTACCCGTAAACTGTGGTTCTCCAGTATTGGGGTATCTTTCATAGATTCACATGCGACCCACCCACCTCCCCTCAGAGGCTCTCTTGGCTCTTTTACTCTTATATCACACTTGTGCTGGAAAATCTGAGAGCCTGAGCCTCTGGGGAGAACATTCTGGGGGTGCCGTCACCTGGCTGTAGTTTGGACTATATATAAGGACTTGGACGAGTCATGAAAGTGGAAGATTTTTTCCTATTAACTTCTAGCTATTTTACTTCCTGGTTCTACTTTACCTATGATATGGCTATGTTATGCATATTTATTGCTATTTTTATGTACCGTGGGACTCACTCTCCGACGACGGGGAATGATGCAAGCATATGAATCTATGAAAGATACCCCAATACTGGAGAACCACAGTTTACAGGTAAGTAACTTTTGTTCTTCAGTCTCACAAGCCCACCTACCATAACAGCACTGAACTACCCTTCCAAATGGCTTTTTCAGAAGACCCAAACTAGAACAGCTTTAAGGCAGTAGCAGTCTCAAACTTTAGGGGGCTCCATGAGGGTTAGCCATTTACACATGTAGCAGGGTTCAGGGATCCACCAATACATTGAGTAACTTAGTTCCTATCCTCATGTGTATGTACCATCTGCAAGGGGCCCGTTGGTATGCCAAGATGTTCAGATATGAACCTCTCAGCTATCACCCTGCACAGTGTTCCATGCAAGGACAGTGGTAGTTGCCACTAGTCTAGTGGAATGAGGTTAGATCCTCTGTCGAACAGGCTCGCAGAACTACAAATGACAGAGCAATGCTATGAACATTCCATGTGTTCACTTCTGCTGCATGGCACAGCTCTATTAAGGTTATTTTGAACAAGATGACAACATTGCTATTTTGTGTCGGCCTCAGCTCTCGGGAGAAGACCTACAATGCTCCTCCAACCAACAAAGTGTCACAGCTTCTCTCCAAAAGGTGGCAAGGAAATTTACTTTAGTGAAGGGAAAACAAATGAAAGAATCAAATGAAGATGGGCCCTGTAACAAGGCGCCTTCAAGAGGCTGTGTTCCTTGTCCTAGAGTGGTCCATCGTACCAGATCAGAAGCTCACAGAAACCCCACTTGTAACTCAGTATTTCTTCGCCGAGAGTGCTCGGATTCATTCCCTTCAGCGGTATAACATTGTGTGGAAATGCTACTGACCTGGCTTGTACTAGGAGTCCTACCTACACATGTGGGATGTGTGTGACATTTTCCAAGCCTCTTGTCTATTCACAGAAACACAGGACCACTACCTCCCCCTAACTACCGGGTCTCCCGAAACACCAGAATCTTGGGACCGGGTGGAAATTATTGAAAATGTACTCTGTAAATATGGTTTCTCGCTCTTTGTAATTGGTTATGTAAACTGTAAATACATGCTTCGCTTTACCCTATATATTCCTGCACTATACTGCTACTTCAGCTGTAACTGGTCGACTCTAAATCTGTCTGTATATTGCTTTGCTCCCCTGTAAAGCGCTCTGATACCCTAACGGGTCAAGTTTGCGCTCTATAAAACACATAAATAAATAAATAAATAAATAAACAAGCATTGCCTGTTCTGAGGGTTTGCTCATCTTTCTAGTTCACGGACCCACCCGCTCTTAGTTGCCAGATCAGAGGAGGGGGGAGTGGGGCTTTCCAATCCTCAAACACAAGCTACAAGATTCCAGGTCTCACCATGCGCCTTTTTGCTGTGCTATTTATGCAGGAAATCGGAAAAGAAGGCATCCCCACAATTCAACATTTATCGTTAGAGATCTTGGGGGGAGGAGGGAGGGGATTAATTGAAGGGCGGTGACAAATGGCTGAAATGGTACACAGGTGAATATAGACAATTAACCGAGAGGCCTGCCCAAGCCACGAACAGACAATGCTACTGAAAGAATCGGAGCTTTGAAAGCTGCTCTGTGACACATTGTATCATTACAGCTTTCGCACTGACTGAGCCCTGCACAGTCGCCCCCTAAAGACTACTGTTTTGGTTCCTCCCAGAAACTGTAGCCAGGGATTTAGGCCAAGTCAAAACGGAATCGTCTCTGGGTAAACAAACCTCTAGTAAAGCACTGCTAATCCGACCGGCCTGTTCTAAGAAGGCACTATGAGTACCATGGAGCCGGGGAGTTCAATGCAACAACCCTGCATGAGAGGACCTGGAGAAAAGAACCTGCAGGGCACCTTGAAGCATGCCCTCCCCGACTGCTCTTTTCATTCCAAATAGTGGTGCTGGAAGAGACCCGGGGCTGTGAACCAACAAAGTGAAGACCCGGCTCCCGATCACTGTGCTAGCATGCGAATGACAGTTCACATGACGCAGGGGGCCTGCTGGAATAACTTTGCGACAAAGTGGAGTTTAGAAAGTGTACTGAGTCCTAAAGAGCCCCTTCACAGAGGACCATGACTTGTACACACAGCAGGTGAGGTCTAAAAAGTACACCGCAATGGAGAGCACAGCCCTGGATCTCAAGGGATGACCAAGATTGGATGGAAGGTCACGTCACAGGTGTGGGCCCTTGCTCAGAGAGGCAGTGGGCAATGAGCAGGCTCCAAACATTATATAGGTCAGGTACAATTGGCGGTGCTAAGAGCACTTTCCAACCTAGGTTTAGGCAGTCACTGGAGGGCACAATGCTCGGGCTCTGGGGACTTGGCCTTGAGAGAAAGTTAAGTGACAGGTGCCGGAGTAATTTTAAAAGCCCCCAGTGATTTGTGAATCCAGTGCCCCAGAGAGAGCTCCAATAAGGCCCACTGTAGAGGGCATTGAAGTCATGGGAAGGCAGGGAGACGGAGGATGTGGGAGTCATGCGGCAGCAGGGTGAAGAGCAGGCTCCTTCGTGCTAATATTTCCTCATCGCCTTCAATGCAGAGTGTACGGTGCTCTAAATGTGGGTGAGGCCCCCACTTCAAATATATAGCAATGCACAAAGGAAGGCCACATCTGTACTTATCTAGACCTGCTAGACATCTTTCTCCCTAGCACTGCTCCTTCATCTACCCAGCTGGTACATCTTGGAGAACCAAATCCATTTAACTGCATATCCAAGAACAGTCTGCATAGGTCAGCTTGGTTTCTTATGCTCCACGTGTTTTTGGCATGATATTGGCTAAATAAAATTACTAATCAATAAAACCAGCAGCAATAAATGGACAATGCTGTACATGAAAAACAAGTTATAGATGACTCAATAGTACGAAAGAGAATCTGTGCAATTAGTCCTTCTTGTAAGACTGATCTGTTTGGTCAAAGCGTTGGACGAGGTATATGTTGATGAATCCTACAGAGCGCAGAGTTGAGGAAGGACAAGAACTCTGCAATATTTCACAATCTTACAAGAGGGTTCCAAAACGTCCTTGGCCTAGAGATGGTTTCCACACAGTCACTAGGTGTCTTTCATTGAAGAAGTGAAAATGTGGTACATTGTAAGGGGGAACAGCAATATTCCGACAACCAGAACATTCAAAGAGGCTTTTGAATCATGAAGAGTGACTGATATTGAGGTGATAAATATTCAGTACCGAATTGCTGACTCGCAGGGAAGATAAAAAGGTCTTCATTGTAGAATGCCACAGAGAGGAGAACAAGAACCATCAGTAAGACGTCCCTTTCAACCAAGATTTTCAAAGCATCATCCAGCTGCAGGCTGGTGGTCGTCTCTGTGCTCTGTCTAGAGCAAAAAAATGGATTGAAAAAACCTTGTAAGCTTGTTGATGGAGATGGGTGCAAGAAGCTGTCCCTAGGAGTTTGTTGAGGAATGTGAAGTTTATTACAGACTGATCTAGGATTCTTGAGGGGAGTAGGATCAAGGTTGTTTTTAATAATAGATGTAACCCGACCAGATATCAAAAATGAGGAACAGAAATCTTTAAGTAAAGTATTAACAACTCTGAGAAGCAGAGCAGCGATATCTTGTGCGTAACCTTTTAGTATAGAGTCTGGTATGAGGTATCTGAACTGCAAGTATGGGGTGGTGAAAGAGATCGCATGTGTGTTTTAGGACCTGGAGCTCAAGCTTTTTGAATGATGCTCATTTAGTTTGGCCTCTTACAGATGTACTGGAAATGTCGAGACTTTTCAAGCGTGGCGACAGCTCTTAATGGATGGACTATTTACTGTGGAAAGATGTTGGCAATAGCTGGAGAGTTAGGATTTTCTGAAAGAAGAGTTCAGTCTGCACCGTGCTTTATGATCAGAAACACAGTCCTAGACCAGTTGGTAGCTTCCTTGATCTCAGAAAAATGAACTCTGTGTTTTTGCTTTTATCTTTTGGGCTAAATGTCTTGTTTTCAATCCTCTCAGATCACAATTTAGAGAGTAAGAAATACAGAATCCAAACAAACTACAAACCATGCAGGCTCGGTGCAGCTAGAGGAGTCCTGGCACAGAAAGAAAGCAGCAGCAGAACTGCTTCCTGGCAACCTCCTACATTGCTGGGGATCGAATCATGCCCGGGTCAGGCTCGGTGCAGCTAGAGGAGTCCTGGCACAGAAAGAAAGCAGCAGCAGAACTGCTTCCTGGCAACCTCCTACATTGCTGGGGATCGAATCATGCCCGGGTCAGGCTCGGTGCAGCCAGATGAGTCCTGGCACAGAAAGAAAGCAGCAGCAGAACTGCTTCCTGGCAACCTCCTACATTGCTGTGGATCGAATCATGCCCGGGTCAGGCTCGGTGCAGCCAGATGAGTCCTGGCACAGAAAGAAAGCAGCAGCAGAACTGCTTCCTGGCAACCTCCTACATTGCTGGGGATCGAATCATGCCCGGGTCAGGCTCGGTGCAGCCAGATGAGTCCTGGCACAGAAAGAAAGCAGCAGCAGAACTGCTTCCTGGCAATCTCCTACATTGCTGGGGATCGAATCATGCCCGGGTCAGGCTCGGTGCAGCTGGAGGAGTCCTGGCACAGAAAGAAAGCAGCAGCAGAACTGCTTCCTGGCAATCTCCTACATTGCTGTGGATCGAATCATGCCCGGGTCAGGCTCGGTGCAGCCAGATGAGTCCTGGCACAGAAAGAAAGCAGCAGCAGAACTGCTTCCTGGCAACCTCCTACATTGCTGGGGATCGAATCATGCCCGGGTCAGGCTCGGTGCAGCCAGAAGAGTCCTGGCATAGAAAGAAAGCAGCAGCAGAACTGCTTCCTGGCAATCTCCTACATTGCTGGGGATCGAATCATGCCCGGGTCAGGCTCGGTGCAGCTGGAGGAGTCCTGGCACAGAAAGAAAGCAGCAGCAGAACAGCTTCCTGGCAACCTCCTACATTGCTGTGGATCGAATCATGCCCGGGTCAGGTGAGCTGCAGCCAGATGAGTCCTGGCATAGAAAGAAAGCAGAACAGCTTCCTGGCAACCTCCTACATTGCTGTGGATCGAATCATGCCCGGGTCAGGCTCGGTGCAGCTAGAGGAGTCCTGGCATAGAAAGAAAGCAGAACAGCTTCCTGGCAACCTCCTACATTGCTGGGGATCGAATCATGCCCGGGTCAGGCTCGGTGCAGCTAGATGAGTCCTGGCACAGAAAGAAAGCAGCAGCAGAACAGCTTCCTGGCAACCTCCTACATTGCTGTGGATCGAATCATGCCCGGGTCAGGCTCGGTGCAGCCAGATGAGTCCTGGCACACAAAGAAAGCAGCAGCAGAACTGCTTCCTGGCAACCTCCTACATTGCTGGGGATCGAATCATGCCCGGGTCAGGCTCGGTGCAGCCGGAGGAGTCCTGGCATAGAAAGAAAGCAGCAGCAGAACAGCTTCCTAGCAACCTCCTACATTGCTGTGGATCGAATCATGCCCGGGTCAGGCTCGGTGCAGCCAGAGGAGTCCTGGCACAGAAAGAAAGCAGCAGCAGAACAGCTTCCTGGCAACCTCCTACATTGCTGTGGATCGAATCATGCCCGGGTCAGGTGAGCTGCAGCCAGATGAGTCCTGGCATAGAAAGAAAGCAGAACAGCTTCCTGGCAACCTCCTACATTGCTGTGGATCGAATCATGCCCGGGTCAGGCTCGGTGCAGCCAGAAGAGTCCTGGCATAGAAAGAAAGCAGCAGCAGAACTGCTTCCTGGCAATCTCCTACATTGCTGGGGATCGAATCATGCCCGGGTCAGGCTCGGTGCAGCTAGAGGAGTCCTGGCATAGAAAGTAAGCAGCAGCCGAACAGCTTCCTGGCAATCTCCTACATTGCTGTGGATCGAATCATGCCCGGGTCAGGCTCGGTGCAGCCAGAAGAGTCCTGGCACAGAAAGAAAGCAGCAGCAGAACTGCTTCCTGGCAATCTCCTACATTGCTGGGGATCGAATCATGCCCGGGTCAGGTGAGCTGCAGCCAGATGAGTCCTGGCATAGAAAGAAAGCAGAACAGCTTCCTGGCAACCTCCTACATTGCTGGGGATCGAATCATGCCCGGGTCAGGCTCGGTGCAGCCGGAGGAGTCCTGGCACAGAAAGAAAGCAGCAGCAGAACTGCTTCCTGGCAACCTCCTACATTGCTGGGGATCGAATCATGCCCGGGTCAGGCTCGGTGCAGCCGGAGGAGTCCTGGCATAGAAAGAAAGCAGCAGCAGAACAGCTTCCTGGCAATCTCCTACATTGCTGTGGATCGAATCATGCCCAGGTCAGGCTCGGTGCAGCCAGAAGAGTCCTGGCACAGAAAGAAAGCAGCAGCAGAACTGCTTCCTGGCAATCTCCTACATTGCTGTGGATCGAATCATGCCCGGGTCAGGTGAGCTGCAGCCAGATGAGTCCTGGCATAGAAAGAAAGCAGAACAGCTTCCTGGCAACCTCCTACATTGCTGGGGATCGAATCATGCCCGGGTCAGGCTCGGTGCAGCTAGAGGAGTCCTGGCACAGAAAGAAAGCAGCAGCAGAACAGCTTCCTGGCAATCTCCTACATTGCTGGGGATCGAATCATGCCCGGGTCAGGCTCGGTGCAGCTAGAGGAGTCCTGGCATAGAAAGTAAGCAGCAGCCGAACAGCTTCCTGGCAATCTCCTACATTGCTGTGGATCGAATCATGCCCGGGTCAGGCTCGGTGCAGCCAGAAGAGTCCTGGCACAGAAAGAAAGCAGCAGCAGAACTGCTTCCTGGCAACCTCCTACATTGCTGGGGATCGAATCATGCCCGGGTCAGGTGAGCTGCAGCCAGATGAGTCCTGGCATAGAAAGAAAGCAGAACAGCTTCCTGGCAACCTCCTACATTGCTGGGGATCGAATCATGCCCGGGTCAGGCTCGGTGCAGCCGGAGGAGTCCTGGCACAGAAAGAAAGCAGCAGCAGAACTGCTTCCTGGCAACCTCCTACATTGCTGGGGATCGAATCATGCCCGGGTCAGGCTCGGTGCAGCCGGAGGAGTCCTGGCATAGAAAGAAAGCAGCAGCAGAACAGCTTCCTGGCAACCTCCTACATTGCTGGGGATCGAATCATGCCCGGGTCAGGTGAGCTGCAGCCAGATGAGTCCTGGCATAGAAAGAAAGCAGAACAGCTTCCTGGCAACCTCCTACATTGCTGGGGATCGAATCATGCCCGGGTCAGGCTCGGTGCAGCTAGAGGAGTCCTGGCACACAAAGAAAGTAGCAGCAGAACAGCTTCCTGGCAATCTCCTACATTGCTGTGGATCGAACCATGCCCGGGTCAGGCTCGGTGCAGCCGGAGGAGTCCTGGCATAGAAAGAAAGCAGCAGCAGAACAGCTTCCTGGCAACCTCCTACATTGCTGGGGATCGAATCATGCCCGGGTCAGGTGAGCTGCAGCCGGAGGAGTCCTGGCATAGAAAGAAAGCAGCAGCAGAACTGCTTCCTGGCAACCTCCTACATTGCTGGGGATCGAATCATGCCCGGGTCAGGCTCGGTGCAGCTGGAGGAGTCCTGGCATAGAAAGAAAGCAGCAGCAGAACTGCTTCCTGGCAATCTCCTACATTGCTGTGGATCGAATCATGCCCAGGTCAGGCTCGGTGCAGCCAGAAGAGTCCTGGCACAGAAAGAAAGCAGCAGCAGAACAGCTTCCTGGCAACCTCCTACATTGCTGTGGATCGAATCATGCCCGGGTCAGGTGAGCTGCAGCCAGATGAGTCCTGGCATAGAAAGAAAGCAGAACAGCTTCCTGGCAACCTCCTACATTGCTGGGGATCGAATCATGCCCGGGTCAGGCTCGGTGCAGCTGGAGGAGTCCTGGCATAGAAAGAAAGCAGCAGCAGAACAGCTTCTTGGCAACCTCCTACATTGCTGGGGATCGAATCATGCCCGGGTCAGGTGAGCTGCAGCTGGAGGAGTCCTGGCACAGAAAGAAAGCAGCAGCAGAACAGCTTCCTGGCAATCTCCTACATTGCTGGGGATCGAATCATGCCCGGGTCAGGCTCGGTGCAGCTAGAGGAGTCCTGGCATAGAAAGAAAGCAGCAGCAGAACTGCTTCCTGGCAACCTCCTACATTGCTGGGGATCGAATCATGCCCGGGTCAGGCTCGGTGCAGCCAGAAGAGTCCTGGCATAGAAAGAAAGCAGCAGCAGAACTGCTTCCTGGCAACCTCCTACATTGCTGTGGATCGAATCATGCCCGGGTCAGGCTCGGTGCAGCTGGAGGAGTCCTGGCATAGAAAGAAAGCAGCAGCAGAACTGCTTCCTGGCAATCTCCTACATTGCTGGGGATCGAATCATGCCCGGGTCAGGCTCGGTGCAGCCAGAAGAGTCCTGGCATAGAAAGAAAGCAGAACAGCTTCCTGGCAATCTCCTACATTGCTGGGGATCGAATCATGCCCGGGTCAGGTGAGCTGCAGCTGGAGGAGTCCTGGCACAGAAAGAAAGCAGCAGCAGAACAGCTTCCTGGCAACCTCCTACATTGCTGTGGATCGAATCATGCCCCGGTCAGGCTCGGTGCAGCTAGAGGAGTCCTGGCACAGAAAGAAAGCAGCAGCAGAACAGCTTCCTGGCAATCTCCTACATTGCTGGGGATCGAATCATGCCCGGGTCAGGCTCGGTGCAGCTAGAGGAGTCCTGGCATAGAAAGAAAGCAGCAGCAGAACTGCTTCCTGGCAACCTCCTACATTGCTGTGGATCGAATCATGCCCGGGTCAGGCTCGGTGCAGCTGGAGGAGTCCTGGCATAGAAAGAAAGCAGCAGCAGAACTGCTTCCTGGCAATCTCCTACATTGCTGGGGATCGAATCATGCCCGGGTCAGGCTCGGTGCAGCCAGATGAGTCCTGGCACAGAAAGAAAGCAGCAGCAGAACTGCTTCCTGGC
Organism: Triturus cristatus; assembly: GCF_964204655.1. Classification (NCBI taxonomy): domain Eukaryota; kingdom Metazoa; phylum Chordata; class Amphibia; order Caudata; family Salamandridae; genus Triturus; species Triturus cristatus. Next base: position 1,091,490,589 of record NC_140588.1, on the reverse strand, counting down.
AACCTCCTACATTGCTGGGGATCGAATCATGCCCGGGTCAGACTCGGTGCAGCCAGAAGAGTCCTGGCACAGAAAGAAAGCAGCAGCAGAACTGCTTCCTGGCAACCTCCTACATTGCTGTGGATCGAATCATGCCCGGGTCAGGCTCGGTGCAGCCAGAAGAGTCCTGGCATAGAAAGAAAGCAGCAGCAGAACTGCTTCCTGGCAACCTCCTACATTGCTGGGGATCGAATCATGCCCGGGTCAGGCTCGGTGCAGCTGGAGGAGTCCTGGCATAGAAAGAAAGCAGCAGCAGAACTGCTTCCTGGCAACCTCCTGCATTGCTGTGGATCGAATCATGCCCGGGTCAGGTGAGCTGCAGCCAGATGAGTCCTGGCATAGAAAGAAAGCAGCAGCAGAACTGCTTCCTGGCAATCTCCTACATTGCTGGGGATCGAATCATGCCCGGGTCAGGCTCGGTGCAGCCAGAAGAGTCCTGGCACAGAAAGAAAGCAGCAGCAGAACAGCTTCCTGGCAACCTCCTACATTGCTGTGGATCGAATCATGCCCGGGTCAGGCTCGGTGCAGCCAGAGGAGTCCTGGCATAGAAAGAAAGCAGCAGCAGAACAGCTTCCTGGCAACCTCCTACATTGCTGGGGATCGAATCATGCCCGGGTCAGGTGAGCTGCAGCCGGAGGAGTCCTGGCATAGAAAGAAAGCAGCAGCAGAACTGCTTCCTGGCAACCTCCTACATTGCTGTGGATCGAATCATGCCCGGGTCAGGTGAGCTGCAGCCGGAGGAGTCCTGGCACAGAAAGAAAGCAGAACAGCTTCCTGGCAATCTCCTACATTGCTGTGGATCGAATCATGCCCGGGTCAGGTGAGCTGCAGCCAGATGAGTCCTGGCACAGAAAGAAAGCAGCAGCAGAACAGCTTCCTGGCAACCTCCTACATTGCTGTGGATCGAATCATGCCCGGGTCAGGCTCGGTGCAGCTAGAGGAGTCCTGGCACACAAAGAAAGTAGCAGCAGAACAGCTTCCTGGCAATCTCCTACATTGCTGGGGATCGAATCATGCCTGGGTCAGGCTCGGTGCAGCCAGATGAGTCCTGGCACAGAAAGAAAGCAGCAGCAGAACTGCTTCCTGGCAACCTCCTACATTGCTGTGGATCGAATCATGCCCGGGTCAGGTGAGCTGCAGCCGGAGGAGTCCTGGCACAGAAAGAAAGCAGAACAGCTTCCTGGCAATCTCCTACATTGCTGTGGATCGAATCATGCCCGGGTCAGGTGAGCTGCAGCCAGATGAGTCCTGGCACAGAAAGAAAGCAGCAGCAGAACAGCTTCCTGGCAATCTCCTACATTGCTGGGGATCGAATCATGCTCGGGTCAGGCTCGGTGCAGCTGGAGGAGTCCTGGCATAGAAAGAAAGCAGCAGCAGAACTGCTTCCTGGCAACCTCCTGCATTGCTGGGGATCGAATCATGCCCGGGTCAGGCTCGGTGCAGCTAGATGAGTCCTGGCACAGAAAGAAAGCAGCAGCAGAACAGCTTCCTGGCAATCTCCTACATTGCTGTGGATCGAATCATGCTCGGGTCAGGCTCGGTGCAGCTGGAGGAGTCCTGGCACACAAAGAAAGTAGCAGCAGAACAGCTTCCTGGCAACCTCCTACATTGCTGGGGATCGAATCATGCCCGGGTCAGGTGAGCTGCAGCCAGATGAGTCCTGGCACAGAAAGAAAGCAGCAGCAGAACTGCTTCCTGGCAACCTCCTACATTGCTGTGGATCGAATCATGCCCGGGTCAGGTGAGCTGCAGCCGGAGGAGTCCTGGCACAGAAAGAAAGCAGAACAGCTTCCTGGCAATCTCCTACATTGCTGTGGATCGAATCATGCCCGGGTCAGGTGAGCTGCAGCCAGATGAGTCCTGGCACAGAAAGAAAGCAGCAGCAGAACAGCTTCCTGGCAATCTCCTACATTGCTGGGGATCGAATCATGCTCGGGTCAGGCTCGGTGCAGCTGGAGGAGTCCTGGCATAGAAAGAAAGCAGCAGCAGAACTGCTTCCTGGCAACCTCCTGCATTGCTGGGGATCGAATCATGCCCGGGTCAGGCTCGGTGCAGCTAGATGAGTCCTGGCACAGAAAGAAAGCAGCAGCAGAACAGCTTCCTGGCAATCTCCTACATTGCTGTGGATCGAATCATGCTTGGGTCAGGCTCGGTGCAGCTGGAGGAGTCCTGGCACACAAAGAAAGTAGCAGCAGAACAGCTTCCTGGCAACCTCCTACATTGCTGGGGATCGAATCATGCCCGGGTCAGGTGAGCTGCAGCCAGATGAGTCCTGGCACAGAAAGAAAGCAGCAGCAGAACAGCTTCCTGGCAACCTCCTACATTGCTGTGGATCGAATCATGCCCGGGACAGGTGAGCTGCAGCTGGAGGAGTCCTGGCATAGAAAGAAAGCAGCAGCAGAACTGCTTCCTGGAAATCTCCTACATTGCTGGGGATCGAATCATGCCCGGGTCAGGTGAGCTGCACGTGTGCAACACACAATGCTGATTCCATTGTTCAAAACTTGCAATCTTCCGCCAACAGCTTTTAGCATAGTCAGCAAAGTGGTTTCCCATTGGTTACATGTTTATTGCCACAGCGCACGGTCCTTTTTAAAATGGCAAATTCCTTAACAATTCAACCAAAATTGCCACACAAAGAACCATTTACAGGATACATTTCCTGCCCAGCTGGAGCACATACTCCTAGTTTACAACTAGGCTGAGTTTGCACTTATTACGCACAATACAGTAAACAGGATCCCTGTCTGTCAATAATCAGCAGAGAAAGTGACAAGCCAGGAACAGGTTAGAGGCTCAGCCGAACATGAAGAAGGACTAGTTT